>NC_069504.1:928847577-928900077 GCF_027579735.1 Bombina bombina | reverse complement strand
ATTAATCTTCATACCGCACAAAATCCAAGGGCTGATTTGACGTGCTCGTGCATGCTTTCCCTCATAGATATCAATATGGAGAGAGTGTTAGAAAAAAAACTAACACCTGAAATGCAGAATGAAAAATCTCCGTAATGCAGCCCCATTGATGTCTATGGGGAAAAAAAAGTTACGTTTAAACCTAACACCCTAACATAAACTCCAAGTCTAAACACCCCTAATTCACCACCCCAACATTTCCGACACCTACATAAAGTTATTAACTCTTAATCCGCCTCTCCCGACATCGCCGAACCTAAATAAAGTTACTAACCCCTAATCCGCCCCTCCCCAACATCACCGACACTAATAAAAGCTATTAACCCGTAATCCGCCGCTACCCGACATTGCAGCCACTAAATAAAATGATTAACCACTAAACCGCCGATCCCCGACATCGCCGCCACTAAATAAAATGATTAAAGGGACAGTAAACCTTAAAAATAATGTTATATAATTCTGCACATAGTGCAGAATTATATAACATTATTTAAGTGCTATAGTTCTAAAAGCCTGTGACAGGAGCGAGCTGTACTTAGTGCTATGGCGCGGTCGGGCCGGGCTGTGACTATACAGCTGGCCCGATGCGCTGACTAAATATTACAGACCCGCTCAGCAGAGAGCAGAGAGCGGGTCTGTAAAAGCGCCATCATTTTTACATATTTAAAGGTAAAAAAGGCTTTTAGAACTATAGCACTTAAATAATGTTATATAATTCTGCACTATGTGCAGAATTATATAACATTATTTTTAAGGTTTACTGTCCCTTTAACCTCTAAACCGCCGGCCTCCCATATTGTCGCTACTAAATAAACCTATTAACCCCTAAACCGACAGCCCCCCCACATCGCAAAACACTAAATTAAACTATTAACCCCAAAACCTAACACCCCTTAACTTTAAATTAAAATTACAACATAACTATCTTAAAATAAATAAAAACTTACTTGTGAAATAAAAATAAACCTAACATTAAACTATAAATTAAACTAACATTACTATTCTAATAAAATAAAAAAATATTACCAATTAAAAATCTAAATTACAAATTTAAAAAACCTAACTACCAAAAAAATAAAAAAATCTAAAATTATGAAAAATAATAAACACTAAGCTTACAAAAAATAATAAACTAAATTATCAAAAATAAAAACAATTACACCTAATCTAATAGCCCTAAAAAAATAAAAAAGAGCCCCCAAAATAAAAATACCCCCTAACCTCACATGTTCAAGCTAAGTCAAAACACTCTATGCCTTGTTCGATATTGTTTAGGTGCTCCCTGATTCTAGTTCTTGCCTCTCTTGTAGAACAACCTACATATTGTTTATTGTGCAGAGAGCATTCTACTAAATACATAACATACAAGGTTCAACAGTTAGTACAATCAGATAGCTCATACACGTTTTGGGTGACTTTTATATATTGCATATATATTTTTATTTTGCTGCCCAATACTGCGTGATTTGCCCCTTGCGCTTCGCTAGGTGGTTTGCCGTGTCTGATGGGATGAGAGCGAGGCTCACATTGGAGCCTATAGAAGCGCACTCTCGTGAGCGCTTGGCTTCCAAGCAATGTGAACATGAGGTCGCATACACATTTATGTGCGCTGGTATTACTGAGTGGATCGCAAATATCCCACTCGCGAAAGTGCAATATTAAGCTCCACTGGTAATCTAGGCCATAATATTAGAGGTAGGTACCTGGAATTTAGATTTATGGGTATAGAGAACAAATCAAGTAAGTAAAGTTGTTTTACTATGCATAATACAATTTTGAGTTTAACGTTTTTACAGTTCCTTTAAGGTGTTGTAAATTCTAGGGAAATGCATTGTCTATTATTAAATAACCTGTCTGTGTTCAGATTATTTTCTTTAAATATACTTGCTAGAAGAAAAAATGTCTATTTAGGAATTGGTTTTCCTCTGTGTATGTTTTAAAAGATTAGGAAATGTACCTTTTCATTAAGGGTCACCTTTTCCAAAGGTCATCGTGAAATAACTTCCTGAATGTTTTCCCTTTTTCCACATCCATATAAATCACTGCTCATACAGGGAATACATTATGGGCTAGTGTACAAGTAGAGCGCTAATTTATTATGCCTCCCTAAAGGGGCCAATTCGCCTGTTTACGGGTGTGGAATAAATAACCAGCCATTACAAGTGGCCGTTTATTGCTACCGCAAGTTAGCGGTAGAAATTAGCGCTCAATAAATTAACCAGAGGTCAGACCTCTGGTTAATTTTTTAAATGTCCCTTTAAAAAAAAAAAAAAAACTGCACTAAGCAGTTAGAAAAAGTTAGTAAGTAAGAAAAAAAACAGCACTGAAAAGTGCCTTTTCATTGCGGTCTATTCCCAATA
Source organism: Bombina bombina (assembly GCF_027579735.1). Taxonomy (NCBI): domain Eukaryota; kingdom Metazoa; phylum Chordata; class Amphibia; order Anura; family Bombinatoridae; genus Bombina; species Bombina bombina. The sequence continues at coordinate 928,897,678 of NC_069504.1, read as the reverse complement.
AATATATATGTATATGCTTATATACAGCATATATATTTATGTGTTAATATGTGTATATACACATATTAGCAAATAAATATATATGTATATGCTTATATACAGCATATATATTTATGTGTTAATATGTGTATATACACATATTAACAAATAAATATATATGTATATATTCATATACATATATGTTTACAATCTGCTGCCCATCGCTGTGCGACTTACCCCCTTTGCTGCGTTAGGTTCTCATGCCGTGTCACAACCCATGAGAATGATCGTCCTATTGGAGTCTATGGAAGCGCGCTCTTATGAGCACAATGCTTCTGTGCAATGTGAACGCAAGGTCGCATTCGCATTGCACGCACTTGTAATACCAGCACACATTTGCAATACTTGATATTGGATGTGTTGCCTAAATTATGTGATATAAATTCCCCCCCCCCCTGTAAAATGTGAAAACAGGTTTACATTATAAGGAGCAGCACTTGTAACAGCCTTTTCTTCTCTACAGCATCATCAAAGTATTTGATTAGAATGGAAGGTAAAAGGAGATTGGGTAATTTTGTTTACCTTCTGGGTATGAAATTTCATCTTTGCTAAACTGCAATGTAAAGAATGGGGTCATTATACAAAATAGGTAAATATTCTCTCATAAAGTTACATATTGTTTTATATTCCCAGCTGCATGGAGTGGTGAAGAGGGGTTGGCTTATAAATGTAGCCCCTTTCATGTCTTTGTATTACAAAAGTTGGGTTTGGGGTATAGTATTTACTTGCTCCATAAAACATTATAAAAGTGCACTATAACACCCATTGGCCTCTATTTAATAAAGGCTTGCGGTCCTGATCTGACAGTGCGGATCATGTCCGCCAGACCTCGCTGAATACGGAGAGCAATACGCTCTCCGTATTCAGCATTACACCAGCAGCTCACAAGAGCTGCTGGTGCAACGCCGCCCCCTGCAGAATCACGGCCAATCGAGGCGATGCCTGTCCACCTGCTCAGAGCAGGCGGGCAGGTTATGGAGCAGCGGTCTTTGTGACCGCTGCTTCATAACTGCTGTTTCTGGCGAGCCTGCAGGCTCGCCAGAAACACGGGGCATCAAGCTCCATTCAGAGCTTGATAGATAGGCCCCTGTATCTTATAATCTAGACAACGTTTTTCATATGTGGCTTCTTCTGAACAGTCTTTTTTATAGGGACAGTAGACACCTTGTAATTAGAAGATATTTCTGATGTCTTGCTTTAGAATAAAAATCAGCCAAGTCTAAACATTTTTAAAGCAAATACATTTTGTGTTTGCTGCAATTGTTTTTCAGTAGCCCTACAATTGCCTCATTTGGAGGAACCAATCTAAGATTGAGTCTGCAGCTGACAAAGCTAGCCATGGTCACATTCTTAGTATAAAGTGCCTTTTTTGCAGTTCTTATGCAATAAAGCCAATTAGGGAAAGATATGTAGCAGAGTTAGCTTTAAGGAATCTGCAGGGTGCTTTTTCAGTACAGTGATTTATATAATCCACAATTTTCAGAGTTAAAGGGATAGGAAAGTCAAAATTATACTTGCATGATTCAGATAGAGCATGTCATTTTAAGACACTTTTAAATTCACTTCTATTGTTCAAATGTGCTTCATTCTCTTGGTATCCCTTGTTAAAAAAAGAATACACACACATCATTACACTAGTGGAAGCTAGTTACTGATTGGTGCCTGCAAACATTTGTTTCTTGTGATTGGCTAACTAGATGTGTTCAGCTAGCTGCCAGTGGTGCAATGCTGTTCCTTCAGCAAAGGATAACAAGATAATGAAGCAAATTTGATAATAGAAGTGAATTTGGAAAGTTGTTTAAAATTGTATGTTTTACCCGAAAGAAAATTTTGGGGTCTCCTATCATGAAAAGAGAGTTAAAAAAAAGTGATTGTATTGTGGAAGTATATTACAAAGTTGTTTTACTATGCATAGCTAAACCTTTTATATCAAAATGTCATTCCTTTAATCTAATGAGCTGGGGTATGGATCAAAGAAGGAACTGAGAATATTACAAGGTATGTAATTTAATTAGAGAAAATTAACCTGTCTTTTTTTACTCATTTTAGTGGGATAAATAAGGCTCCATTTTCATTTTATATTTCCCATATTTAGCCTCATAAGTTTACATTTTCACACTCATAGTTAAAATATAAAAGGTTTTTATCAATGCCATACAATTTAGAATTTTTTTACAAAACACTTTATTTTAAATGATGTAACCAAACAATCAAATGTGACTGAAACAAATTAACTTGTTTTGGAAAGATGAATCAGGATGTGGTACTTATAACTTCCCAAAAGTAAGTATTACCACTAACGTCATAAACAATGTAACAAATATTAGTCTTCATGGTAACATATTTATTTGTATCAGATTTCACAATATGTGACTATACATGCAAGAGAAATCTGGCCCTTTATGACTTGCCAATCAAGGGCCAGATTACGAGTGGAGCGCAAATGTTTCCATGTGAGTGATATCAGGTTTTTGCATTAGTTGGCGCGCTGGTTAAATTGCGCTGGTATTACATGTTGAAAGTAAACGCGATCGCTTGAGCGCAATTCAAGTTAACGCTTGTCGGGTTAGCCCGTCCTCAGACTTGTGGTTAACTATTATATAAAATTGTCAAAAAACACATCAAAAATACATTACGAAGTACAGTTACACTCATAATAACACAATCTGATAACAATTATTTCTAAAAAATATTGCATACAATGTTACATGGGCTCAAATATATGAAAAAATTATTATTATTATTATACTTTATTTATGAAGCGCCAACATATTCCGCAGCGCTGTCCATGGATACAATTCATTTAAATAAAACAATACAAGACTTGTAAGAGACAGGACAAAATTTACAAACACATACAGGAGGGATTGAGGGCCCTATTCCCGTGGGAATTTACAATCTAGAAGGGTAGGAGGTTGAGAAACAGGAGGTGAGGACTGCAAGATTTGGAAAGATGTTAATACAGAGTTAGATGAGGGAAATGTTAGGTAAGTGAAGTTAATTTATTATTGAGTTAGGTGGTAGGCTTCCCTGAACAGAAAAGTCTTCAGGAAACATTTAAAGGAAGACAGATTAGGGCAAAGCCTGACAGCACGAGGGAGAGTGTTACAGAGGGTAGGTGCTGCACGACAGAAGTCCTGCAGTCTAGCATGAGAGGAGGTGATAGTTGCGGATGCAAGGAGCAGGTCATTGTTGGATCTTAGTGGACGGGCTGGAGTATACTTGTGTATTAGAGAGGATAGGTAGAGGGGAGCGGCGTTGGTGAGAGCTTTGTATGTAAGGGTGAGAATTTTGAATTTAATTCTGCTGTGAATGGGGAGCCAATGAAGGGACTTGCAGAGAGGTGCAGCAGATACAGATCGACGGGAAAGGTGGATCAGCCTGGCAGAGGCATTTAGGATGGATTGAAGGGGGGAGAGGCGGGAAAGAGGAAGACCAGCGAGTAGGTTATTGCAGTAGTCAAGTCGGGAGATAACAAGGGAGTGGATTATTTGCTTTGTGGAGTCAGCGCTCAGAAAAGGGCGAATTTTGGAAATATTGCGTAGATGGTTGCGGCAGGATGTAGAAAGCGATTGGATATGGGGGACGAAGGATTGATTTGAGTCAAGTGTGACTCCAAGGTAGCAGACTTGGGGCGATGGGGAAATGGTGATGCCGTCAACAGGGATAGAGAAGTCAGAAGTCGGTGTAGAGCTTGAGGGGGGATAAGAAGGAGCTCAGTCTTGGACATGTTAATCTTTAGGTGATGAGAGGCCATCCAGGAAGAAATACCAGATAAGCAGTCGCTGACAAGAGAAAGGACAGAGGGAGAGAGAGCAGGGGTGGAGAGGCAGATCTGGGCAAAGGGCTTTAACTTGAGATACATACATATACATGTCTAAAGATACATATGTATGTATATATAAATGTCTATATATGTGTACATATGTATTTACAGATGTATATACACATATAAACACATAAATACATATGTATACATATACACACAAACGTACATATATGGGCATTGGAGCCTTTGCAGTTAAGTAGATAACATATTTAGGCACTATTCATATTTAATAAAGTGTTATAGTGTGTATTTCAATGTATAGATATGAGGATGACATTACCAATGTTTTTTCTAACTTGGAACAATTAAGGTTTAAAGAAACTAATTTGTGGTGGGATATTGAATTTTTAGAATTGTACATTTCAGAAAACAAAGTCCCAAGAGGACTCCGTATGAAGAAATATCCCTCCTTTGCTCAGAATAATTCGAAATTTGTGGAGGAATGGAACACTAATTTAACAGACTGTTCCATAATATTAATGAAACAGTTATTGCAACATAAAAAAGAGGAAAAGGATTTGACCCTATCGGAGATCAATAAGACTGGTACTCTTTTGCATCCCTTTGAGAAAACTCAGAAATATCTAGATTATTCTAAGCAACTTAATGAAACTATAAACAATCTGGATACCACCTTGTCAAGTCGTAATGTACAAAAATATCAAAGGGATGTGAGGGACTACGAGCTGGAAATTTTATAATCCTGGCATAAGTTAAAACCTAATAGGCCAACTTGGTCATCTAGAAAAAATACAACTAAGAATAAAAAGGGTAAGAAGGGTACGAACAGTACCACTCGACATGTTACATTTTCCAGTATAGATACTGATAATCAGGATACTAGCGAACAATTGGATGAAATGAAACAAGTACCCAGTACTTCTGAACCTAATAGAACAGGTCTTGACCCTAGTCCCAATAGAAAAGATTTAAAGATCTTGGTGAATAAATCACTACAGACTAGTTAGTACACCAAATAAAGCAGATACCAACATTCGGTACCCCAGCAGGGTAAAAAAAACACACAAAGAAATAGGGGTTATCATATGCAACTTCACAAAATTTTACTAATATAGAACCTGAATCGCTGAATAAGGGTTTATCATTAGTGATGTCCCGAACTGTTCGCCCGCGAACGGTTCACGGCAAACATAGCTTGTTCGCGTTCGCCGCTACGGGCGAACATATGCGATGTTCGATCCGCCCCCTATGTGTCATCATTGAGGAAACTTTGACCCTGTATGTCACAGCCTTCTGACACATTAGAGCCAATCAACATCAGACACTCCCTCACAGACCCTCCCAGCTACTCGGAAGCTGCCATTTTAGACTCATAACGACCTTGCTTTCTTAGTGAGAGGACGTGTTGTGTTTGTGCTGCTGACATTATAGGGAAATACATAGCTAGGCTAGTGTATTTAGTGTCCACTACAGTCCAGAAGGACTCCACTCATCTCTGCTGCAAGGACAGCACCCCAAAAAGCCCTTTTTAGAGCTATAATTCGAACCGTTTTTTTTTTTTTTTTTTTCGTATTTTTATTAGCATTTGCCTGTCTTTCAGCCTGTGTTTAAGGCTCACAGCATATGCTGTGATTACTGCCACCACTGATATCTGCCTAACAACATTAGTTTAAATTTAACCAACCAAAAATTTTAATTATTTAGTGTAATTTTTTTTCATTTTATATCAGGCCTGTGTAACACAGCATATACTCTGGTTCATTGCTCTGTGCCAGCCACCAGTGTTAATATCCGTTTATAACATTATTTTAAATAAAAAAAAAAAAATTTAAATAATTTTGCTAGTGTAATCTAATTACATTTTCTATCAGGCCTGTGTCTGTCAGGCTCACACAGCATTAATATACTTAATTTTTTTTCAGTCCTTTGGTTAATTGGTCTGTGCCAGGCAGCCACCACTGATATCTTCTTCACCTTAATTTAAATTAAAAAAAAAAAATGTTTACATTTTTTTGATAGTGTAATCTAATATAATTTTCTATCAGGCCTGTGTGTTTTGCTGACATACAGAGCCTACTGTGTTTACTTGCTGCCCTCCCTAGTCTATGAGCCACGACTCATATGTGTTTAACCTTTTTTTAAATTCCCCCATAAAAAAAAATTTAAATCAGTTTTCTATTGTAATCTAATAGTATTTTCTATCAGGCGTGTGTGTATCTGACTTACAGAGCCTACTCTTTTTAATAAATCAAATAAGGGAATCTTGTGGGGGAGAGTAACAGTTGGCGTGGTGTGCTGGCACTAATTGTTTGTTCAGGTGTGACCGACAAATATGATATGCTCTTTTCGAGCGGTCCTGAGCACAATATATATATAGGAGAAGTGGGGTTCCGTCCGCTCCCTTGTCAGACCGGTTCCCTTACCAACTATCACACCGCTATAGAGAGATAAGTATGTATACACACTAGAGTTCACAACGTTATCTAGCCAAATGCAGAGCTGTGGGATAAGAAGCAATTTGGTACCTTCAATCCTGCTGTTACCCACCGAGAACCTTCCTCTGTCCGCTATCCGCTGACGTGTGACCAGTGCCTCCACCAATACAGGTGTCGTGTAGCTCCCAGTACAGCTTCCTTCGTAGGTACGGTGTGTGTCTCCTCCTCGCCAAACGTCCCCAACAACAAGCAAGCAAGCTATGCGGTCAGGATGTTGCGCTCACTTCCTGCCTGTGCTCACTCCGGGAGGCCAATAGAAACTATGTGAAAGTAATTGAGGAGCACAGGTGCGAATGAGTTGTAACTGAACGGTTTATTCCAGAACGTAAAACATAGTTACAACACAAATGAGTGAAGAAAATACACAGCGGTTAGTAGTATGACTAACCAAACAAACAAACAAACAGTGTGAGGGGAGGAATGAACAACTCCCCGGGGCTAATACATGACAGAAAAAGAAAATATCTGCTGTAGGGAAGCAGACTGCAAAAAAGACAGGTATACGCGTTTCAGCAGATTGCCTTACTCATTACCTAGTTAAGAAAATGTGTGTGCTCTTTAAAAAGACTTGTAGACAGCTTCCTATTGGTTGTTGGGGACCCACCTCCCTGTTGCTAAGTGCAAAAAACAAACAAACCAATTTCGTAGTTCTGTAGGTACACAGAAAATCACTACTTATATCTATTTTCATTTCCATTTAAACTCCTAGGATGTTAATACTACTTAATAATATACTAAGGTATAAATATATAAACAAACAAACTAACTAAACAACCATTACTGCTGTATTGCAGAGGCACTACTTTATCAGTGTTGTATCAACTATCTAAGTATAAGTGACCAGACACATGGAGGTACAGTTGAAAGTTAGTGATCTGGCTATATCATATGTTCCATGGATAATGCGCAGTTCATCAGTTCTCTTAAATTTTAGGTAGAACTTCTGCTTCCATGCTCTCTGAAACATAATATAAAATAAAAAATTATATGAGACATATTAAAGAGGACATAGTTAATAATACAGCCAGATGTAGAGTAATTATTAAGCTAGTACACTAAATGCACAGGATGAGACAACACTAATCAATCATAGATACAATTGCATGTATACATGGTGGGTACTGCGAGGGTGGCAATTCTGATCTAAATAACCTTGCCAATATGTGCCATGTGAGTACACGGGTTTAAGAGGGTGATGTACACACGTGGGCCATGAACCCTAGCTACACTCACATTGGTCACAGGTGAGAACATTTCCTACTCCAACCTGGATAGGGGGGACAGGAGGGGAGGACAAAAGACCTTAGACTGGAGGAGAGATCTGTATAAACAAGGGTGTGTATATTATCACCAAAAGTTTATTAGATCATATTCAGAGTTCAAGCCTTCAGGAACCCTTGTCCTGAGTTTAAAGATCCAGAATACTTCTCTCTCCCCCAGCCTCCGGTCTCTGTCCTGTCCTCTCTTAAGTGGGGGAACCTTTTCTATGATGGTCCAAGAGAATGTAGATGTATCCTTGGAGTGTGTACCCGCAAAATGTTGTACAAGGGGGGTTGACAATACTCCAGCCCTGATATCTGCTAGATGTTCTTTTATGCGGACCCTAGCTTCCCTGGTCGTAAGACCTACATACTGGAGGGAACAGTTCCTACAGCTGATGACATATACCACATATGTAGATCTACAGTTGAGGCATGTATCTATTTCATATGTTTGGCCAGTTGTTAGTGAGTTGAACTGATTTCCTATTGTCACTTTCTCGCATGCCACACAAGTCCGATGGTGGCAGCGAAAGGTGCCCTTACAGCTCAGCCATGATGATACATTTTGGCCTTGTTTTTTAAGCCTAGTGGGTGCTATTAGGTTACCTATAGTTTTATTTTTCTTGTAGGACACTCTCAGACCTCTCTCTACTACCTCCTTCAATTTATCGTCAGCCGACAACATACTGAAATTTCTTTTGAGAATTTGACAAATGTCATCATATTGTTTAGAATACTCTGTTAGGAAAGTAATCTTATCATCTGTTCCCTGTTGAGGGCTCAGTCTTCCCCTTGAGGCTCTAGAGGGTCCAAGGAGTTTGTCCCTCGGTATACCCTCAACAACATTCCTTGCTTTAGCGATAACTGAATTCAAATAGCCCCTCTCCCTGAGCCTTCTCTCGAGGTCATCCGCTTGTTTACTGTAAACTGCAGCGATGCAGCAGTTTACAGTAAACAAGCGGATGACCTCGAGAGAAGGCTCAGGGAGAGGGGCTATTTGAATTCAGTTATCGCTAAAGCAAGGAATGTTGTTGAGGGTATACCGAGGGACAAACTCCTTGGACCCTCTAGAGCCTCAAGGGGAAGACTGAGCCCTCAACAGGGAACAGATGATAAGATTACTTTCCTAACAGAGTATTCTAAACAATATGATGACATTTGTCAAATTCTCAAAAGAAATTTCAGTATGTTGTCGGCTGACGATAAATTGAAGGAGGTAGTAGAGAGAGGTCTGAGAGTGTCCTACAAGAAAAATAAAACTATAGGTAACCTAATAGCACCCACTAGGCTTAAAAAACAAGGCCAAAATGTATCATCATGGCTGAGCTGTAAGGGCACCTTTCGCTGCCACCATCGGACTTGTGTGGCATGCGAGAAAGTGACAATAGGAAATCAGTTCAACTCACTAACAACTGGCCAAACATATGAAATAGATACATGCCTCAACTGTAGATCTACATATGTGGTATATGTCATCAGCTGTAGGAACTGTTCCCTCCAGTATGTAGGTCTTACGACCAGGGAAGCTAGGGTCCGCATAAAAGAACATCTAGCAGATATCAGGGCTGGAGTATTGTCAACCCCCCTTGTACAACATTTTGCGGGTACACACTCCAAGGATACATCTACATTCTCTTGGACCATCATAGAAAAGGTTCCCCCACTTAAGAGAGGACAGGACAGAGACCGGAGGCTGGGGGAGAGAGAAGTATTCTGGATCTTTAAACTCAGGACAAGGGTTCCTGAAGGCTTGAACTCTGAATATGATCTAATAAACTTTTGGTGATAATATACACACCCTTGTTTATACAGATCTCTCCTCCAGTCTAAGGTCTTTTGTCCTCCCCTCCTGTCCCCCCTATCCAGGTTGGAGTAGGAAATTTTCTCACCTGTGACCAATGTGAGTGTAGCTAGGGTTCATGGCCCACGTGTGTACATCACCCTCTTAAACCCGTGTACTCACATGGCACATATTGGCAAGGTTATTTAGATCAGAATTGCCACCCTCGCAGTACCCACCATGTATACATGCAATTGTATCTATGATTGATTAGTGTTGTCTCATCCTGTGCATTTAGTGTACTAGCTTAATAATTACTCTACATCTGGCTGTATTATTAACTATGTCCTCTTTAATATGTCTCATATAATTTTTTATTTTATATTATGTTTCAGAGAGCATGGAAGCAGAAGTTCTACCTAAAATTTAAGAGAACTGATGAACTGCGCATTATCCATGGAACATATGATATAGCCAGATCACTAACTTTCAACTGTACCTCCATGTGTCTGGTCACTTATACTTAGATAGTTGATACAACACTGATAAAGTAGTGCCTCTGCAATACAGCAGTAATGGTTGTTTAGTTAGTTTGTTTGTTTATATATTTATACCTTAGTATATTATTAAGTAGTATTAACATCCTAGGAGTTTAAATGGAAATGAAAATAGATATAAGTAGTGATTTTCTGTGTACCTACAGAACTACGAAATTGGTTTGTTTGTTTTTTGCACTTAGCAACAGGGAGGTGGGTCCCCAACAACCAATAGGAAGCTGTCTACAAGTCTTTTTAAAGAGCACACACATATTTTCTTAACTAGGTAATGAGTAAGGCAATCTGCTGAAACGCGTATACCTGTCTTTTTTGCAGTCTGCTTCCCTACAGCAGATATTTTCTTTTTCTGTCATGTATTAGCCCCGGGGAGTTGTTCATTCCTCCCCTCACACTGTTTGTTTGTTTGGTTAGTCATACTACTAACCGCTGTGTATTTTCTTCACTCATTTGTGTTGTAACTATGTTTTACGTTCTGGAATAAACCGTTCAGTTACAACTCATTCGCACCTGTGCTCCTCAATTACTTTCACATACTCTTTTTAATAGCTGCCCTTCCAAGGCTATCAGCCACAACTCATATCTATGTGCTTAACCTTTTTCTTTAAATTCCCCCAAAAAGTCTTTAAATTATTATGCTAGTGTAATCTAATTTTATTTTCTATCAGGCCTGTGTCTAACTGTCTATCTGACTTACACAGCATACTGTTGTTAATTGCTGCCCTACGTAGCAGCCAGCCAGTGCGACCACTCATATGTGCATTGCACTTCTTAACATTATTTTAATATTAAAATATAAAATTTTAAATTATGTTGCTAGTGTAATCTAACTTAATTTTCTATCAGGCCTGTGTTTTTGTCACTTACACAGCATACTGTGATAAATTGCTGCCCTACCTACAAGCCACGACTCATATCTGCCAGCCTGTGTGCCAGGCCCAACTCGCCAATTAGTGCCACCAATCATAGTCGTTGTAACAGTATAGAAAACATTGTGAATCATCACTTTTTTGACTGTGAATCTGCAGTCTAGTAGTGCCATTGAATTGCAGTTCCCTCCTGCCTGCCAGCCTGTGTGTCAGGCCCAACTAGCCAATTAGTGCCACCAATCCTAGTTGTTGTAACAGTATTGTTAATCTTTAAAATTACAAACTGTTAGCTTGTGATTCATCAGTTTGCTCGTGCCATTGAAGCAGACTCTGCATAAACTATGTAATTTTCCAGGGGAGTTTTGCCAGGGATCCCCCTCCAGCATGCCACAGTCCAAGTGTTAGTCCCCTTGAAACAACTTTTCCATCACTATTGTGGCCAGAAAGAGTCCTTGTAGGTTTTAAAGTTCGCCTGCCTATTGAATTCAATGACGGTTCACGGGTTCGTGAACAATACCGGAAGTTCGAGTCCGCCGTTCGCGAACGGAAAAACATAATTTATGTAAGAACTTACCTGATAAATTCATTTCTTTCATATTAGCAAGAGTCCATGAGCTAGTGACGTATGGGATATACATTCCTACCAGGAGGGGCAAAGTTTCCCAAACCTCAAAATGCCTATAAATACACCCCTCACCACACCCACAATTCAGTTTAACGAATAGCCAAGAAGTGGGGTGATAAAAAAGTGCGAAAGCATATAAAATAAGGAATTGGAATAATTGTGCTTTATACAAAAAAATCATAACCACCACAAAAAGGGTGGGCCTCATGGACTCTTGCTAATATGAAAGAAATGAATTTATCAGGTAAGTTCTTACATAAATTATGTTTTCTTTCATGTAATTAGCAAGAGTCCATGAGCTAGTGACGTATGGGATAATGATTACCCAAGATGTGGATCTTTCCACACAAGAGTCACTAGAGAGGGAGGGATAAAATAAAGACAGCCAATTCCTGCTGAAAATAATCCACACCCAAAATAAAGTTTAATGAAAAACATAAGCAGAAGATTCAAACTGAAACCGCTGCCTGAAGTACTTTTCTACCAAAAACTGCTTCAGAAGAAGAAAATACATCAAAATGGTAGAATTTAGTAAAAGTATGCAAAGAGGACCAAGTTGCTGCTTTGCAAATCTGATCAACCGAAGCTTCATTCCTAAACGCCCAGGAAGTAGAAACTGACCTAGTAGAATGAGCTGTAATCCTTTGAGGCGGAGTTTTACCCGACTCAACATAGGCAAGATGAATTAAAGATTTCAACCAAGATGCCAAAGAAATGGCAGAAGCTTTCTGGCCTTTTCTAGAACCGGAAAAGATGACAAATAGACTAGAAGTCTTTCGGAAAGATTTAGTAGCTTCAACATAATATTTCAAAGCTCTAACAACATCCAAAGAATGCAACGATTTCTCCTTAGAATTCTTAGGATTAGGACATAATGAAGGAACCACAATTTCTCTACTAATGTTGTTGGAATTCACAACTTTAGGTAAAAATTCAAAAGAAGTTCGCAACACCGCCTTATCCTGATGAAAAATCAGAAAAGGAGACTCACAAGAAAGAGCAGATAATTCAGAAACTCTTCTGACAGAAGAGATGGCCAAAAGGAACAAAACTTTCCAAGAAAGTAATTTAATGTCCAATGGATGCATAGGTCCAAATGGAGGAGCTTGAAGAGCCCCCAGAACCAAATTCAAACTCCAAGGAGGAGAAATTGACTTAATGACAGGTTTTATACGAACCAAAGCTTGTACAAAACAATGAATATCAGGAAGAATAGCAATCTTTCTGTGAAAAAGAACAGAAAGAGCAGAGATTTGTCCTTTCAAGGAACTTGCGGACAAACCCTTATCTAAACCATCCTGAAGAAACTGTAATATTCTCGGTATTCTAAAAGAATGCCAAGAAAAATGATGAGAAAGACACCAAGAAATATAAGTCTTCCAGACTCTATAATATATCTCTATAGATACAGATTTACGAGCCTGTAACATAGTATTAATCACAGAGTCAGAGAAACCTCTTTGACCAAGAATCAAGCGTTCAATCTCCATACCTTTAAATTTAAGGATTTGAGATCCTGATGGAAAAAAGGACCTTGAGACAGAAGGTCTGGTCTTAACGGAAGAGTCCACGGTTGGCAAGAGGCCATCCGGACAAGATCCGCATACCAAAACCTGTGAGGCCATGCCGGAGCTACCAGCAGAACAAACGAGCATTCCTTCAGAATCTTGGAGATTACTCTTGGAAGAAGAACTAGAGGCGGAAAGATATAGGCAGGATGATACTTCCAAGGAAGTGATAATGCATCCACTGCCTCCGCCTGAGGATCCCGGGATCTGGACAGATACCTGGGAAGTCTCTTGTTTAGATGAGAAGCCATCAGATCTATTTCTGGAAGTTCCCACATTTGAACAATTTGAAGAAATATCTCTGGGTGAAGAGACCATTCGCCCGGATGCAACGTTTGGCGACTGAGATAATCCGCTTCCCAATTGTCTATACCTGGGATATGAACCGCAGAGATTAGACAGGAGCTGGATTCCGCCCAAACCAAAATTCGAGATACTTCTTTCATAGCCAGAGGACTGTGAGTCCCTCCTTGATGATTGATGTATGCCACAGTTGTGACATTGTCTGTCTGAAAACAAATGAACGATTCTCTCTTCAGAAGAGGCCAAAACTGAAGAGCTCTGAAAATTGCATGGAGTTCCAAAATATTGATCGGTAATCTCACCTCCTGAGATTCCCAAACTCCTTGTGCCGTCAGAGATCCCCACACAGCTCCCCAACCTGTGAGACTTGCATCTGTTGAAATTACAGTCCAGGTCGGAAGCACAAAAGAAGCCCCCTGAATTAAACGATGGTGATCTGTCCACCACGTTAAAGAGTGTCGAACAACCGGTTTTAAAGATATTAATTGAGATATCTTTGTGTAATCCTTGCACCATTGATTCAGCATACAGAGCTGAAGAGGTCGCATGTGAAAACGAGCAAAGGGGATCGCGTCCAATGCAGCAGTCATAAGACCTAGAATTTCCATGCATAAGGCTACCGAAGGGAATGATTGTGACAGAAGGTTTCGACAAGCTGCAATCAATTTTAGACGTCTCTTGTCTGTTAAAGACAGAGTCATGGACACTGAATCTATCTGGAAACCCAGAAAGGTTACCCTTGTCTGAGGAATCAAAGAACTTTTTGGTAAATTGATCCTCCAACCATGATCTTGAAGAAACAACACAAGTCGATTCGTATGAGATTCTGCTAAATGTAAAGACTGAGCAAGTACCAAGATATCGTCCAAATAAGGAAATACCACAATACCCTGTTCTCTGATTACAGACAGAAGGGCACCGAGAACCTTTGAAAAAATTCTTGGAGCTGTAGCTAGGCCAAACGGTAGAGCCACAAACTGGTAATGCTTGTCCAGAAAAGAGAATCTCAGGAACTGATAGTGATCTGGATGAATCGGAATATGCAGATATGCATCCTGTAAATCTATTGTGGACATATAATTCCCTTGCTGAACAAAAGGCAAGATAGTCCTTACAGTTACCATCTTGAACGTTGGTATCCTCACATAACGATTCAATATTTTTAGATCCAGAACTGGTCTGAAGGAATTCTCCTTCTTTGGTACAATGAAGAGATTTGAATAAAACCCCATCCCCTGTTCCGGAACTGGAACTGGCATAATTACTCCAGCCAACTCTAGATCTGAAACACAATTCAGAAATGCTGAAGCTTTACTGGATTTACTGGGACACGGGAAAGAAAAAATCTCTTTGCAGGAGGTCTCATCTTGAAACCAATTCTGTACCCTTCTGAAACAATGTTCTGAATCCAAAGATTGTGAACAGAATTGATCCAAATTTCTTTGAAAAAACGTAACCTGCCCCCTACCAGCTGAGCTGGAATGAGGGCCGCACCTTCATGTGGACTTAGAAGCAGGCTTTGCCTTTCTAGCAGGCTTGGATTTATTCCAGACTGGAGATGGTTTCCAAACTGAAACTGCTCCTGAGGACGAAGGATCAGGCTTTTGTTCTTTGTTGAAACGAAAGGAACGAAAACGATTATTAGCCCTGTTTTTACCTTTAGATTTTTTATCCTGTGGTAAAAAAGTTCCTTTCCCACCAGTAACAGTTGAGATAATAGAATCCAACTGAGAACCAAATAATTTGTTACCCTGGAAAGAAATGGAAAGTAGAGTTGATTTAGAAGCCATATCAGCATTCCAAGTCTTAAGCCATAAAGCTCTTCTAGCTAAAATAGCTAGAGACATAAACCTGACATCAACTCTAATAATATCAAAAATGGCATCACAAATAAAATTATTAGCATGCTGAAGAAGAATAATAATATCATGAGAATCATGATTTGCTACTTGTTGCGCTAAAGTTTCCAACCAAAAAGTTGAAGCTGCAGCAACATCAGCTAATGATATAGCAGGTCTAAGAAGATTACCTGAACACAGATAAGCTTTTCTTAGAAAGGATTCAATTTTCCTATCTAAAGGATCTTTAAACGAAGTACCATCTGACGTAGGAATGGTAGTACGTTTAGCAAGGGTAGAAATAGCCCCATCAACTTTAGGGATTTTGTCCCAAAATTCTAACCTGTCAGACGGTACAGGATATAATTGCTTAAAACGTTTAGAAGGAGTAAATGAATTACCCAATTTATCCCATTCTTTGGAAATTACTGCAGAAATAGCATTAGGAACAGGAAAAACTTCTGGAATAACCACAGGAGATTTAAATACCTTATCTAAACGTTTAGAATTAGTATCAAGAGGACCAGAATCCTCTATTTCTAAAGCAATTAATACTTCTTTAAGTAAAGAACAAATAAATTCCATTTTAAATAAATATGAAGATTTATCAGCATCAATCTCTGAAACAGAATCCTCTGAACCAGAAAAGTCATCAGAATCAGAATGATGATGTTCATTTAAAAATTCATCTGTAGGGAGAGAAGTTTTAAAAGATTTTTTACGTTTACTAGAAGGAGAAATAACAGACATAGCCTTCTTGATGGATTCAGAAACAAAATCTCTTATGTTATCAGGAACATTCTGCACCTTAGATGTTGAAGGAACTGCAACAGACAATGGTACATTACTAAAGGAAATATTATCTGCATTAACAAGTTTGTCATGACAATTAATACAAACAACAGCCGGAGGAATAGCTACCAAAAGTTTACAGCAGATACACTTAGCTTTGGTAGATCCAGCACTAGACAGCGATTTTCCTGTAGTATCTTCTGACTCAGATGCAACGTGAGACATCTTGCAATATGTAAGAGAAAAAAACAACATATAAAGCAAAATAGATCAAATTCCTTATATGACAGTTTCAGGAATGGGAAAAAATGCCAAAGAACAAGCTTCTAGCAACCAGAAGCAATGAAAAATGAGACTTAAATAATGTGGAGACAAAAGCGACGCCCATATTTTTTAGCGCCAAATAAGACGCCCACATTATTTGGCGCCTAAATGCTTTTGGCGCCAAAAATGACGCCACATCCGGAACGCCGACATTTTTGGCGCAAAATAACGTCAAAAAATGACGCAACTTCCGGCGACACGTATGACGCCGGAAACGGAAAAGAATTTTTGCGCCAAAAAAGTCCGCGCCAAGAATGACGCAATAAAATGAAGCATTTTCAGCCCCCGCGAGCCTAACAGCCCACAGGGAAAAAAGAGTCAAATTTTTGAAGGTAAGAAAAAATGAATAATTCAAATGCATAATCCCAAATATGAAACTGACTGTCTGAAAAATAAGGAAAGTTGAACATTCTGAGTCAAGGCAAATAAATGTTTGAATACATATATTTAGAACTTTATAAACAAAGTGCCCAACCATAGCTTAGAGTGTCACAGAAAATAAGATTTACTTACCCCAGGACACTCATCTACATGTTTGTAGAAAGCCAAACCAGTACTGAAACGAGAATCAGTAGAGGTAATGGTATATATGAGAGTATATCGTCGATCTGAAAAGGGAGGTAAGAGATGAATCTCTACGACCGATAACAGAGAACCTATGAAATAGACCCCGTAGAAGGAGATCACTGCATTCAAATAGGCAATACTCTCCTCACATCCCTCTGACATTCACTGCACGCTGAGAGGAAAACCGGGCTCCAACTTGCTGCGGAGCGCATATCAACGTAGAATCTAGCACAAACTTACTTCACCACCTCCATCGGAGGCAAAGTTTGTAAAACTGAATTGTGGGTGTGGTGAGGGGTGTATTTATAGGCATTTTGAGGTTTGGGAAACTTTGCCCCTCCTGGTAGGAATGTATATCCCATACGTCACTAGCTCATGGACTCTTGCTAATTACATGAAAGAAATTTTAAGTTCGCAACATCACTATTTATCATATGCAACTGCACAACATTTTCACTTACAGGTTATAGAACCTAGGGAAAGGGATAGTGCACTTACAGTTCCAGTCTCAGTAGGATTAAAATATACTGATTTGACTGATCTCACACAACTCATCCCTTTAGAACATGACACAATTAGGCAAACCAATTCACAGGTTGATAGAAGCACTTCTTTTACTTATAAATCCACTTCTCACTTTCATCCAGTACATTTTAGGCATCACTTATTGGATTTATACCAGAGAGTGGTTGAGAAAGACTTTACGGATCTACATAAAACAATAGAAAACAATCTTCTACAAATTCCGAATGATAATTTAACAAAGCGACAAAGAAGGGCATTATTTAAATTACAACATAATGAGAACATAGTCAAGGGTGGAGCGGTAGTCTTGCTAAATAAAAGTGACTATATTGCTGAAATATACTCTCAATTAAAAAACATCAAACTGTACTCTAGACTGACATTTAACCCCACCATATCCTTTAAGAACAAACTTCTACATTTACTTGATCATGCAGTAGAGTATAATTTCTTTGAGAAGGATTTAGCTGATTATCTTAATGTGCATGAGCCAACAACCCCTTACTTTCGCATAGTCCCAAAAATTCACAAGACTTTGTCTAAACCCCTGCGCCGACCCATAGTGGCCAGCATCGGTTCACTGTGCGAGAGATTGGGGGGCTGGCTTGATCACATTCTGCAACCTATCATACTTGCATTACCGGGAAATATTTGTGACAGTGCCCATCTGATAACACAACTTAAAGATGTTGTTTGGATGGACTCCTATATCTGGGTGACCATTGACGTAACAGTGCTGTACACAAACATTCCAAATAGATTAGGACTTGAAGCAATCAATCAGATGTTACATAGACATTCTAACTACAGTGAAGATTTAATTTTGTTCATCATTCAGGTAACTGAGTTTCATAACTTTTTCATTTATCAAGGGGAGTATTTTCTGCAAAGATGCGGTACGGCGATGGGGGCAAAATTTGCCCCAGCCTATGCTAACATTTACATGGACTGGTTCGAATTGAACCGCATCTTTGCAGATTTCCCCTATAAAGAAAATGTGGTCTTATACGGCCGCTTTATTGATGATTTGGTTATCATTTGGCAAAATGATAACACACATACAGTGGACTCCTTCCTTGATTTCATGAATGATAATGCATTTAACTTAAACTTTACATCTCAACATAACGCTATCTCAGTTGACTTTTTAGACCTAAAATTGGAGGCTAATGGTAACCGAAAAATAACATCCACATAACGTAAGCCTTTAGCAAGGAATACTATATTAAGAGCTGATTATTGCCATATAACACATTCAAAGAAAGGAATTCCTAAAGCCCAGTATATGCAGTTACATAGAAATTGCACTGAACTAACCAAGTTTCATGAACAGGCCCAGGACCTCAACCATAGACTAGTAGAGAGAGGATACCATCTATCATCCCTCAAAAACATTGAGAGAGATGTTGCGCTAATGGATAGAAAGGATCTCTTTATTGGAAGAAAAAATAAGAGAGCATTTGATGGTAACAAAATAGATGATTTAGCTAATAATACCTTATTTATCACACAGTTTAGTAGACAGTACCAACAAGTCTGCAATATCATCAAGAAGAACTTGACAATTCTAAAGGGAGATGATATTTTGACAGAAATCATCTCCAATGGGGTTAAATGTATTTCTAGGAAGGCCACAACACTAGGGGACATCACTAGGAAAACTTTGCAGGAAAGCATTCCACTAGCACTAATTGACTTAGTCCTAGAATAGGTTTTAAGTGTGGTCACGTACCTTGTAAAAGTTGCAAATACACTACAGTGGCCCCTACATTTACATCACATGTGACTAGACAAACGTTCCACATCAGGGAAAGAATAGATTGTAGTTCACAATATGTAGTCTATGTAGTAAATTGTTTAGCCTGTTTCCAACAGTATGTGGGCATCACTACTTGCCTCCTCAAGGATAGAATTCCCGAATATCTACTGTCCCTGGATGAGAAAGATCCTAGGACCCCAGTTGCAAAACATTTTAAGACACATGGTCCAGGATCCGAATATTTCTCATTTATTGGGATTGATACTATTAATAAACATCCTAGAGGGGGCGATAGGGAAAAAAGATTGCTATGGAAAGAATTATTTTGGATAATAAAATTACAAACTAGATTTCCGGATGTCATGAATAAAAGAATGGATGTAGATTTATTTGTTGAATTATACAGGTGGCCCTCGGTTTACAACGGTTCAATTTGCACCGTTTCAGAATAACAACCTTTTTTTTCAGTCATGTGAATGCTATTGAAAAGCATTGAGAAGCAGTGCATTGATTAAAATAGCCAGTAAGTATAGCGGTCCGCTTGTGTTGCAGCAAATATATGCAAGTCAAGCAAGCTGAAATTAATCAGTTTAACCAGACCTCAGCTATCGAGCAGCTTGCAAAGGAACAAAATCTTCCTGTCTATAAATCAGTCCAGCTGGGAATGCATAGAAAGAACTGTTAGCAGAAAAATGCAAGTAAAGTCTGTGTTGTGTAATTATTTTATTAGGTTTATAATGCTGTTTAGCAAATGTTTTTGTTAATTTAACTTAGTATAATTATATATTCTGTGTTGTGTGATTATTTTATTAGGTTTATAATGCTGTTTAGCATTTAAAGTCTTCATTTCAAAGCTTTAAAAATAATGTATTAGGTGTTACGTATGCCAATTTTGAGAGGGGCATGGAACCTAACTCCCTCCCTTCCCATTGACTTACATTATAAAATGGGTTTAAATTTACAATGGTTTCGATTTACAACCATTCCTTCTGGAACCTAACCCTGGCGTAAACTGAGGGCTACCTGTATTGAAAATTAGATCTATAATAAAGTAATTAACATTTAATCCTTAATTAAACTACTCTTAGTCCAAGTTCATGGTTGTTCCTCCTTATTGTCCCATGATAAAATGTATTTTTTTAGTAATATTTGGATTATGGAGAGTCCTTTAGAACTAGCAAAGATATTTAAAGAGTACTAATTATTGGATGGGTATTTCTCTTATTGTTTCATATGCATATATGTATTGATACAAGTAGATCAAATTAACTACACTAAAATCCCTGTCCATAATTTTGGTCCTCTTCTGTATTGTCATTGTTCTATATTATATCATATATCTTATTGATTGTGTTACTTTGGGACTCTCCTTTTATGAGAATAATGTATGAGTTTCTATTTTTTATTCTTTTCGTTCAGTGGGTTATTTTAAAAAAAGTTTTTTTGAACCTTGTTAGTTGTGGCATATGATATGTTATAACTTTTACTGATTGAATTTTGTTATGTTTTACAAATTGTTTCATTTTATATATAATTTTTTTCTTTTGTTATTAATTCCTTTTCTTATGATAAAAACAGTTATGTTTATATAATGGTGCTTAGTTTAAGTTGATATTATAATGCACTAATATCTCTTTAAGAGATGATGAATTCCCAAATACATTCTTTGGCTTGATGAAAATTATTTTTTTTATGTGCATTTATACTTATATAAATGTAATCTTTTATATGCATCCTTATGTAAGTTTTTTGTTAAAAAGTTATGTTGTATGGGTAAGGAAGCCTTTATATAGGATTCTTAGCCATCTCATTGAGAGAGATCATGTCACTTTAAAAAGTACTTGAGAAAGTGATTGGCTAATGATCTCTATTTAGACTTCCCAAATATATATTTATGAATAAATAGAACATATTCTGCTATGCACAGAACATTGATATGTGACATATTCATAATTTCATGTTGAGATAGCACACATGAGAGTATGCAATTGGGTTTGTGCGCAAGTAAGATGTTAGGTTTTTCCCCACTTTTTTGCTCCATAGGTTATCGTGCACAATATTGTAACTCTGGCTTATTGAGCGCATCAGTTAACGCAAGAGCGAAAAACTTTTTACTTCAACTCGTAATACCAGCACAACCCGAAAGTTTACTTCTAGCACAATTGGAACTCTAGCGAAAGCATTAAATAGCGCTCCACTTGTATTCTGGCCCTAAATATGCAATAAACTCTATGTAAGAAATAAAAAAAGAATTTACTTCCACTGACAAAAGATTCCAAAGCACAATATAGGAATAAATGCCCAAATATCACTCATCCCTGCAATACAGAACACAAAGGCCTGGATTACAAGTCGCGCGGTATAGCTTTACCACACGCAGTATGGTTTTTGGATGCAGAATATTCACCGATTTACCGTGAACTATATGGCTAATACCACAACGATTCATTCCATACTCAAAGACTCAAAAAAGTTTCACAAAAATACCTTACAAAGTATACCTACACCCGTAAACTACACTATTCACCCCTAAACTGCCATCCCCGCATCACAAGAACCTAAATAAATCTATTAACCCCTAAACCACCACCCCCGCATCGCAAACACCTAAATAAATCTATTAACCCCTAAACCACCATCCCCCTGCATCGCAAACACCTAAATAAATCTATTAACCCCTAAACCACCATCCCCCTGCATCGCAAACACCTAAATAAATCTATTAACCCCTAAACCACCACCCCCGCATCGCAAACACCTAAATAAATCTATTAACCCCTAAACCACCACCCCCCTGCATCGCAACCACTAAATAAATCTATTAACCCCTAAACTGACACCCCCTAACTTTACCAAAATTAACATACACCTAAATTAAAGTTAAAATAAACTAACTACCTAACATCACTTGTTACAACAAATAAACCCTACATTACCAAAAAAAAAAAAAAAACTACCATTAAAAAAATGCATACTAAATGTACAAAAAATAAAGAAAAGCTACCATTACAAAAAATAACAAACAAAATGATCCAAAATTAAAAAATCCTATTCTAATACCCCTCCCCCCCAAAAAAACACCACCAAAATGAAAAAAAAAAACTAATTTAAAAATAGACTACCAATAGCCCTTAAAAGGGCCTTTTGCAGGGTATTGCCCCAAAGCTAACAGATCGTTTACATTAAAAAACCCAACAATTACCCCCTAACATTACAAACCCCCACCCCCAAATAAAAAAACTAAAAACCTCTAATCTACCTAAAATACCTTACAAAGTACACCTACGCCCGTAAACTACACTATTAACCCCTAAACTGCTACCCCCCTGCATCGCAAAAAAAATCTATTAACCCCTAAACCGCCATCCCCCACATCGCAAACACCTAAATAAATCTATTAACTCCTAAACCGCCATCTCCCCGCATTTCAACCACTAAATAAATCTATTAACCCCTAAGCTGACACCCCCTAACTTTACCAAAATTAACATACACCTAAATTAAAGTTAAAATAAAATAACTACCTAACATCACTTGATTAAAAAAAACAAAAACAAATAAAAAACCTACATAACCAAAAAAATAAAACTACCATTACAAAAAAATACACACTAAAAGTACAAAAAAATAAAGAAAAGCTACCATTACAAAAAATAACAAACAAAATGATCCAAAATAAATAAAAAAATCCTATTCTAATACCCCTCCCCCCAAAAAAAACACCCCACAAATAAAAAACCTAATCTAAAAATAGACTACCAATAGCCCTTAAAAGGGCCTTTTGCAGGGCATTGCCCCAAAGCTAAAAGATCTTTTAGATTAAAAAACCCAACAATTACCCATTTCAACCCCCAAAATAAAAAAAAAAACTAACTAAAAACCCCTAATCTACCCATTGCCCTGAAAAGGGCATTTGGATGGGGATTGCCCTTAAATGGGCATTTCAGCCCAAAATAAAAATAAAAAAACCCTAATCTTAAAAAAACACCCCAAAAATAAAAAAAACTTAACACTAAGCCCCAAATTGGTACTCACCAATGATGAAGGGCGGCGCTCCATCCTCATCCCGGCGGCGATCCATGTTCATCCATCAGCGGAGCATCTTCTACAATCTTCATCCAGAGCTGAATGCCCTTTTAAGGGCAATGCTAATTCAAATGCCCTTTTCGGGGCAATGGGTAAATTAGGGTTTTTTTTGTTAGATTTTTTTATTTTGGGGGGTGAGGGGTTGTAATGTTAGGGGTAATTGATGTTTTTTTAATGTAAAAGAGCTGTTAGCTTTGGGGCAATGCCCTGCAAAAGGCCCTTTTAAGGGCTATTGGTAGTTTATTTTTAGATTAGGTTTTTGTGTGTTTTTTGTGGTGTTTTTTTTGGTGGGGTATTAGAATAGGAATATTTTTTTTATTTTGGATAATTTCGTTTGTTATTTTTTGTAAAGGTAGCTTTTTTATTTTTAGTAATTTGTATTGGTAGTTTTATTTTTAATTTTTGGTAATGTTAATATTTATTATTTTTAGTAATGTTAGGTATTTTTATAGTTTAAAGAGTAAGTCAACCCAAAAATTTTCTTACTCTTTTAGATAAAGTTTCCAAGCTTGAATAGTGCAAACTGTAGCCCAATTTTGGAAAAAAAATAGTGTGCAAGTAAAAAGACCGATTTTATTGAAGGGGTCCTTTTCAAGAAGGAACTAAAAACAGCTCAGTATCATAGACGTTCCTATATGTGGCGGACCAGTGTGCTTACTCTTCATCGCTCTGACAGCCTACCGGTCTTAGAGCAGTTCCTACTGCTATGATACTGAGCGGTTGTTTTAAGTTCCTTCTTGAAAAAGTCCCCTTCAAAAAAAGATGGGGGATGATGAAATCGAGAGGAGGGGGCAGGCGGCCATTTCAAAATGGCCGAGGGACAACTAGTAAGTCTTTTTACTTGCACACTATTTATTTTCCAAAATTGGGCTACAGTTTAGAGACCTTAGAAACTTTATCTAAATGAGTAAGAACATTTTTTGGGTTGACTTGCCCTTTAAGCTTAGGTTTTAATTTTGTATCACAGGTAAGTTTTTATTTATTTTAAGGTAGTTAGTTTATTTTAACTTTAATTTAGGTGTGTTTTAATTTAGGTAAAGTTAAGGGGTGTTAGGTTTAGAGGTTAATAGTTTAATGTAGGTAGTTGCGATGTGGGGAGATGGTGGTTTAGGGGTTTATAGGCCTATTCAGGTGTTTGCGATGCGAGGGTGGCGGTTTAGGGGTTAATAGGTTTATTTAGGTGTTTGCGATGCGGGGGGATGACGGGTTAGGAGTTAATAACTTTATTTAATTGTGTGCGATGCGGGTGGATAGCGGTTTAGGGGTTAATAGGTTTATTTAGTAGTGATGTGGGGGTGGCGGCTTAGGGGTTAATAGCTTTATTTAGTATTTGCGTTATGGGGGGATGGCGGTTTAGGGTTTTTAGACTAAGGGCTTATGTTAGGGTGTTTTTTGACAACTTTCTTTTTCTCCATAGACTTCAATGGAGAATGCAAAAATGCGATGGCGATTTCGAAATTGCAGGTGTTAGTTTTTTTTCCTAATTTTTTTCTCCATTGATCTCTATGGGGGGAATATGTGCACGCCAAGTCGGATCTTGGTTTTTGTGTGGTATGCGGCTTAACGCACACGAAAATTAAGTTATTTTGAAACTTTTAATGGCAGTGCAATGGAAATTGCGAAAAAGCCACATTGAGCGAGGTGTGTTCGCAACGGATTTGCCGCGTGACTTGTAATCCAGGCCAAATTTACTAATTGAGCCAGTGTAGTGTATCTCTATGTATTTCTAGGCATCTTTTACCTCCAAGAATAACCTGAAAACATTATTTAGCATTAGCACGTCACTTGTAATCTAGCCCTTATGCTATAGAGACACAGAAAAGACAAAAAGATTGTTTGCACAAAAATTATAATTTGAAGTAGTAATAGCCACATCAACTGTACTGCTCTTCCCAATTTCCTGGATGATAGCCAGATACCTTGGCATCAGGTGGGTAGGCTCAGGATAAAGTGTCAAAACAATAGAAAAATAAGCAAAATAAATCAAAGCAAGCTAATTGCTAATTTCAACCCATTAATAAGCTTTCCCCAATCAATAAAAGAACACTCTAAATGCTACGCTATTTAAAACAAGTGCGGTAATCCTTATTGAATAAAAACAAACACACTTTACTATAAAACCCTGTCACTGCTCACTGCATTATATAGCATTCTTACTTTAGAGAGATATCAAAGCTAAAACTTAAATTGTACCCATTTCTAACATTAGACTGGAATCTCCTTTGTGGCTAAATGTTGAAATGATTGTCAGACCCACAAGAAATGGCTTTTTTTGTCTCGCCAGTCTTTCAATCGTCTGGCGATATTTTCTATAAATACACATATTAACACATAAATATATATATGTATATATGTACATTGGGAACACATAGTTCAGTGCATTTTTTTCTTTTTTATAAAACCCCATCCCCACCAACTTTAAAGCCTCAAAACTGCCTAGTGCATTTTTTTTTTAAGATCTAATCTCTGGTTAATTTTCAGAGCACTAACTGCTTCCACGAGCTCTCAGTTGCAATAACCAGCCACTTGTAATGACGGGTAAATTATTGTACTCCCGTTTGCGGGAGCGCAATAATCTAGCCCATAGTGTCCGCAACCAAAGTCAATTCACTTCAACCCTTATTTATAAAACCATGAACAGTACATTTCTTTAAAGTAACTTTTTAAGAAAATGGTAAACATAACAATCAAGTATTTAGCAATATGGGAATTTGTTGTCCAATAGTAGCAACACATATTGTATAGATAACAAATATTAATAACTGTATATAACAGTCTGTCCACCAAGCAGATATCTTAACCAATCAATTTAAAAAGAGACTGTGTGGTTAGGACAACAGAAGTCCTTAGCTCCTTCTGCCTTACTGAGTTAGCACATGGCACTGGTAATATCTCAAAAAATATGACCTTGGAGGTCCTTGCTTTAAACGTGCTTGCTAACTACCTGAAGTATTTTTTAGGACACTCCATCTCCCGCTCATTCCTTCATTTCTGCCAATATGCACTATGACTGCAGGATCAGACCCAGATACCTCTAACAATCTATCAATACGCTCCACGATATGCCTAAAATGTGCCCCTGGAAGACAGCAAACTGTTCTATTTAAGGGATCTGGATAACAAACTACCCTATCAACTTTCCTAATAATAGAGTTTCCTACAACCAACATCTGCCTCAGGCCTATACTTCTGAAACTCCAAGAAGTGAAGGTAGCCTGTAAGGTTAATATTTGCTCAAGTGTAAAGATTATCCTCTCACCCTCTGAACCCTACATGATCCCTCCCTACTAAAATAAACACTACCAAATATGCCATATTTGATAGCTGGTTGCAAACACTGTATTCAGAATGAGCAGCAGTACAATTCAAAGTTCCTTTGCAGAGTAATGTTTATGGTTGCTCAATCGTGTCCTCAACTGGAAAGTGTTTGTGAAACGCTAGGATTTACCATTGGAACAAATAAAGGGGACTTTCATTCATGAAGTATAAAATACTTCATGCTGAAAGCTCCTTTATGTCAGGGTGGCAGGAATCAGACTGAGACGAGAAGTGCAAAAATAATCACACCTTTATTAATAGCAAAAAATAATAAAAAGTCCACAAGTCAAATATCAAAACCAGAGCTGGTAGTCAGACGAGCCAAGTCAGGAGCCAAAGCGAGTAGTCAGACGAGCCGGAATCAGGAACAAGGAGAACAGCAGAGTCAGGAACAAGCCAAGGATCAGGAACCAGGAGGGACGTCAGAAAGCCAGGTAATACACAGGAGCTCTCACAAACAGGTCTGAGACAACGCAAGGGCAAAGCATACTGAACAGAGGCCCTTTTAAATAGTAAGTGATGACATCACAATTCTTAGACTGCATACTGTCTCACACTGATGATGTACACCAGTCTGGCCATAAAAGGAAGTGAAGGAATTGAGCAGCATCACACAGTATGCACCAGAGTCAGCAAGAGAGGTGAGTAAAATGGCTGCCAGCAGCACATGGCAAACAAAACAGGAAAAAACCCTTATAATTTATTTGTTTGCAGCGCTCATGCAGCAGAAAGTTATTTTTTTCAATGAGGTGATGTTTACACCTCTTAGCCATTATATATATATATATTTATATATATATGTCTGTATATACATATACAGTATATATATGTGTGTATATATATATGTGTATATACAGACATATATATATATGTCTGTATATACACATATATATACACATAAATATATACACATAAATATATATATACTATATAGTATGTATATATATATATATGTCTGTATATATACACATATATATATATGTCTGTATATACACACACACACATATATATATATATATATATATATATATACTCACCGGCCACTTTATTAGGTACACCTTACTAGTAGTACTGGCTTGAACCCCCTTTTGCCTTTAGAACTGCTTTAATTCTTTGTGGCATAGATTCAATAAGGTGTTAGAAACATTCCTCAGAGATTTTGATCCATATTGACATGATAGCATCACGCAGTTGCTGCAGATTTGTCCACTGCACATCCATGATGCTAATCTCCCGCTCCACCACATCCCAAAGGTGCTCTATTGGATTGAGATCTGGTGACTGTGGAGGCCATTGGAGTACAGTGAACTCATTGTTATGTTCAAGAAACCAGTTTGAGATGATTTGAGCTTTGTGACATGAAGCATTATCCTGCTGGAAGTAGCCATCAGAAGATGGGTACACTGTAGTCATAAAGGGATGGACATGGTCATCAAAAATACT
Organism: Bombina bombina; assembly: GCF_027579735.1. Lineage (NCBI taxonomy): Eukaryota > Metazoa > Chordata > Amphibia > Anura > Bombinatoridae > Bombina > Bombina bombina. Next base: position 928,869,741 of record NC_069504.1, on the reverse strand, counting down.
CAGGTAGCCCGTTGCATTTAATCGATTCTCAATTGGTACTAAGGGGCCCAAAGTGTGCCAAGAAAATATCCCCCACACCATTACACCACCACCCCCAGCCTGAACCGTTGATACAAGGCAGGATGGATTGATGCTTTCATGTTGTTTACGCCAAATTCTGACTCTACCATCTGAATGTTGCAGCTGAAATCGAGACTCATTAGACCAGGCAACATTTTTATAATCTTCTATTGTCCAAGTATGGTGAGCCTGTGTGAATTGTAGCCTCAGTTTCCTTAGCTGACAGGAGTGGCACCCGGTGTGGTCTTCTGCTGTTGTAGCCCATCTGCTTCAAGGTTCAATGTGTTGTGCATTCAGAGATGGTATTCTGCTACCTTGGTTGTAACGAGTGGTTATTTGAGTTACTGTTGCCTTTCTATCATCAAACCAGTCTGCCCATTCTCATCTGACTTCTGACATCAACAAGGCATTTTCGTTCACACAACTGCTGCTCACTGGATATTTTCTCTTTTTCGGACCATTCTCTGTAGACCCTAGAGATAATTGTGCGTGAAAATCCCAGTAGATCAGCAGTTTTTGAAATGCTCAGACCAGCCCATCTGTCAACCATGCCACGTTCAAAGTCACTTAAATCCCCTTTCTTCCCCCTTCTGATGCTTGGTTTAAACTTCAGCAAGTCATCTTCACAATGTCTAGATGCCTAAATGCAAGCTCTCAATCAAACAAACTGGGAACAAGTCAAGGGTTCACATACTTGTGTAATCACCCTAGACATATACAAAACACAGAAGGGGACTGCACTATCAGACTGGACTGGGTAAACACCTATGACCCTGCAACATGCTTAGCTCTGGGTGCTCAAGAGTTAGTTACCTGGCCAAATGGGACAAGCCCAGGTACCATGTCATGGTCTCTCCCAAAATCTTGGTCCCTAATACAGCCATACAAATGCCATCTCTCAATCAAACAAACTGGGAACAAGTCAAGGGTTTATAGGCTTATGTAATCACCCTCAAGCCGGATGCAGCAGAAAGCAATTTTTTTCAAAGAGGTGCGGTTTACACCTCTTAGCGAATATATATATATATATATATATATATATATATATATATGTATATATATATATATATATATATATGTGTGTGTGTGTGTATATATATATATATATATATATATATATATATATATATATATGTATATATACATATATATTTATATCTACACATTATATATAATGAAGGGCAGAGGAGGTAGGTAGGTGGAGCAAAGATGAGGTGGGGGCCCTGGTTGGTCTCAGTCCACCCCTGTATGTATAAATGTGTATGTGTATATATATATATATATATATATATATATATATACATACATACACACACACACATGATTATTTATATATATATATATATATATATATATATATATATACATATACACATGGGTAGAAGAAGGGAGGGGCGCACAGAAAGACCAGATCCTAGTGCAGTATATTATGGCAAGTTCTTGTAACACACACACTTGTATACAGATGGACACTCACTTGATTTAACCTCAATCCTTATATATAGCCTGGAGGGAGTTTTGAAGTCGTTGTCTGTTGCTCAGCTTGCTTCCCCTTTAAGACAGGTGCTTGAAGGCAGGTGTATATATTCATATACACACATATATATGAATATCTATTTATAAATACTTAGAATATATTCTGCTATGTGAAATATGCTTTTACATCTACTTAGCTGTAAAGGGCTCCAACCCTATATACTGTATGTGTACATAAGTATTTACATGTTTATATGTGTATATATGTCTGTCAATACATATAAATAAATACATATGTACACACACACACATACATATATATACACACACATACATATCCATCGTTAGACATGTACATGTATGTCTATGTTAAAGCCCTTTGCAGTCCTTTTTTTTCTAACACCTGAGACCACATATCTTTGAGCCCTTATAACTTTTTTGTGCATTGTTTTAAAATAATTTTTATTAGATGGTGTTATTCTGAGTGTAACTGTACCTTGTAATGTATTTTTGATGTGTTTTGGGACACTTTTTTGCTTTGCGAAACAGTAACCAGAATTGCGCTCAAGCGATCACGTTTACTTTTAACTTGTAATACGAGTAAAAAACCCAACGTGCGCAAACACCCGCAATAATATCCTTTTCGCTTGTGCATAACTGTTAGCGCTCCACTCGTAATCTAGCCCAAAATGTTTAATTGATTTTATTTTGTAAGCAGATCTTTTGCAATATAGTGTTTAAAAGACCACTAATTGCAGTAGAACTGAATAATTGATAAATAAACAATACAAAGACAATGCAATACCATTACTTTAAATCTGAAATGAGCATTTTAATATGTTCTGGTAAATTTCAAAATTAAACCATTTTCCTCCCACTTTATCATGTGACAGTCATCAGCCAATCACAAAATGCATATATATGTACTGTGTACTTTTGCACATGCTCAATAGGAGCTGGAGCCTCAGAAAGTGCACGTTTTGATAATGGAATTATATGGGAAAGTTTATTTAAAATTAAATGCTTTGTCTAAATCATGAAACTTTAATTTTGAATTTAGTTGTCCTTTGATTGCTGATATATTCTATGCATACATAAAAAATAATTAAATGATTCAAATAGGGCATGCGATTTTAAACAACTTTCCAATTTACTTTTATCACCAATTTTGCTTTGTTCTCTTGGAATTCTTAGTAACTAAACCTAGGTAGTTTATATGCTAATTTCTTAGACCTTGAAGGCCTCCTCTAATCTGTATTCATTTTTGACAGTTTTTCACCGCTAGAGGGCGTTAGTTCATGTGTGCCATATAGAAAACACTGACCTCACGCACGTGAAATTACCTAGGAGTCAGCACTGATTGGCTAAAATGCAAGTCTGTCAAAATAACTGAAATAAGGGGGCAGTTTGCAGAGCCATAGATACAAGGTAATTACAGAGGTAAAACGTGTATTATTATAACTGTGTTGGTTATGCAAAACTGGGGAATTGATAATAAAGGGATTATCTATCTTTTTAAACAACACAAATTCTGGTGTTGACTGTCCCTTTAAATTTCCTTTAAATGCAACTGATTCTCTTCAGTGCACAAGGAAATGATATTATGCAAAATGCATACCACTGGATACGAGAGTGCTGGCAACAACTTTTCTCCTTTGCTCGCATATCTTAGCTTTGCCAAAACGTTATGTTTGTTGTGGCGTTTCTGAGCACTTTCAATGTTTATGTCACAGTCAAGTTTAACAATAACAACCTTCTGTCAAAGTCGCTTTTCATCCTAAGATGCTGCACATGGAATACTAACAGGCATTGTTTGTTAAAAATAATGTTGCATTAATCATTTTGCACTTTTTAAAACTAGCATTTAATTATTCATATTGAATTATTTTTAAGACTATTTAAAACTACAGTTATTCTGTCATTAACAATTTGCTCATTAAAATTACTTTTCAGTACTAAATTAGTGATTTCTAACAATATCATATGTATATATTAATTTGGATGCCATATTCTAACCAGCAAAGTAGTCATCAATACGCAAACATTGATGAATTTTTGTTACTTTGAAACATTCCAGTCACCCTAGATCACTGGTTTTTAAACCTGTCCTCAGGCCTGATTAGTAAACATAGTTATATTACTTGCTCTCATCCAAGGTAATCCTGAAAACCTGGCCTGTTGGGGAGGCTTGAGGACAGGTTTGAAAATCAGTGCCCTAGATGGAACATATGTATCTACTGGAACCCTTAGTCTATATTTGCCTAACACACTTTCTCTCTGGCCCTTCCATTCTGATTTCCGCCCTAAATACACTCAGGAATTGGTTTCCACTAAAAGATTTTATTAAAAAAAAAACTGTCAGCTAAAGGAAAAGGCCCCTACTCCTTACTCATTTTTCTAGATCTGTCTGCTGCTTTTTACACAGTTGACCACCCTCTCATTTTACAAATTCATTCTTATGGCATTCAAGGCTCTCTGGTGGTTCACTTCACAACTCACAAACCTCTCCTTTAGAGTTTCCTTTAACAGCATATTGTAAGATCCTTTGCTTTTCTCAGTAGGGGCACCATGATCTTGGGTACTTCAGGTCTTGGGTACCTCACTTGTTGTGATCTATACATCCTCCCTTGGAAAATGTATATCTTCCTTTGGGTTCACACTATCTCTTGTATGCTGATAAAACTCAAATCTATGTTTCTTTTCCTTATATCTCTCCCTCTTTACTAAGCCAGGTTACCAATTGTCTCTCTCATTTTCTCTTGGATGGCTTTGCAGTACCTTTTAATTTAATTTTAATAACTTAATCTCTCTAAAAATTAGCTTCTTCTTATGCTCCCATATAATAGAAACCCTACACCTGACATGTCTCTTACTGTAAAAACGCTATTCTCGAAACATCATCACAGGTTTGTTGTCTCGGTATCACACTAAACTCTGAACTCACATTTACTCCACATATACAAGTGCTTAACAAATCCTGCTATGCGCACTTATACAACATTTCAAGAATTTGCAGTTTTTTTACCCAAAAACACTACTAGTTAATTTGCTCATTTTGTGCAGTGTTGACTATTGTAACCTATTCATAAATTAATTTACCAAACCCTGCAATTCCCCCCTCTAATAAATCATGTATGCTTAGTGTGACCATATTGCCGCTTTAAAAAGGGACACATATGAAAAATACATATGTATTTTTCATATGTGTCCCTTTTTAAAGTGGCAATTAGTGATGTCTCGAATTGTTCACCGGCGAATAGTTCCCGGCGAACATAGCTTGTTCGCGTTCGCAACGGCGGGCGAACATATGTGATGTTCGATCCGCCCCCTATTCGTCATCATTGAGTAAACTTTGACCCTGTATCTCACAGTCTGCAGACACATTCCAGCCAATCAGTAGCAGACCCTCCCTCCCAGACCCTCCCAGCTCCTGGACAGCAGCCATTTTAGATTAATTCGGAAGCTGCTTTCTTAGTGAGAGGAGGGACAGTGTAGCTGCTGCTGATTTAATAGGGAAATTGATAGCTAGGCTAGTGTATTCAGTGTCCACTACAGTCCTGAAGGACTCATATGATCTCTGCTGTAAGGACAGCACCCCAAAAAGCCCTTTTTAGGGCTAGAACATCAGTCTGTTTTTTTGTTTTTTTTCCCTGTGTAATATAATTGCAGTTGCCTGCCTGCCAGCGTGTGTGTCAGGCTCACAGCGTATACTGTGCCCACTTGCCCAGTGCCACCACTTATATCTGGTGAACAGTAGTGTAAATTTAAAAAAAAAAAAACTTTTTTGACTGTGAAACATCAGTCTGCTAGTGTAAAAAAAAAACCTAAGTTACAAATACACCTACACTATCAATAAATTAAATAAACTACACATATCTATCTAAAAATACAATTAAATAAAATAAAATAAATTACAAAAACAAACAAATACTAAATTACAAAAAATAAAAAAAATTACAGCAATTTTAAGCTAATTACACCTATTCTAAGCCCCCTAATAAAATAATAATGCCCCCCAAAATAAAAAATTCCCTACCCTATTCTAAATTATAAAATACCCAGCTCTGTACCAGCCCTTAAAAGGGCTTTTTGCGGGGTAATTATATTAGGGTTAATATAGTTAATATAGTTACTATAGTATTTATATTAACTATATTAACTCTATCTAACCCTAACACCCCTAACTAAATTCTTATTAAATAAATCTAATTCATATTATAAACTAAAATATTCCTATTTAAATCTAAATACTTACCTATAAAATAAACCCTAAGATAGCTACAATATAATTAATAATTACATTGTAGCTATGTTAGGGTTTATATTTATTTTACAGGTAAATTGTTAATTATTTTAACTAGGTATAATAGCTATTAAATAGTTATTAACTATTTAATAGCTACCTAGTTAAAATAATTACCCAATTACCTGTAAAATAAATCCTAACCTAAGTTACAAATACACCTACACTATCAATAAATTAAATAAACTACACATATCTATCTAAAAATACAATTAAATAAACTAAACTAAATTACAAAAAAAAACAAACACTAAATTACAAAAAAATAAAAAAAGATTACAGCAATTTTAAGCTAATTACACCTATTCTAAGCCCCCTAATAAAATAATAAAGCCCCCAAAATAAAAAATTCCCTACCCTATTCTAAATTATAAAATGCCCAGCTCTGTACCAGCCCTTAAAAGGGCTTTTTGCGGGGTATTTAACCCAAGTTAACAGCTCTTTTGCCTGTAAAAAAAAAGAACACAACACCCCCCCCAACATTACAACCCACCACCCACATACCCCTATTCTAAACCCACCCGAACCCCCTTAAAAAAACCTAACACTACCCCCTGAAGATCTCCCTACCTTGTCTTCACTCAGCCGGGCCGAACTCCTCATCCGATCCGGGCGATGTCTTCATCCAAGCGGCAAAGAAGAATTCTTCATCCCGGTGATGTCTTCATCCAAGCGGCGGCAAAGTCTTCTTCCATCCGGCCGATGTCTTCATCCAAGCGGTGGCGAGGTCTTCATCCATCCCGGCGATGTCTTCAAGCAACCGGAATTTTCAATCTTCTTTCTTCGCTCCGCCGACGCGGAGCATCCATCCAGGCCGACGAACTAACGGAATTAAGGTAGAACAATCGGAATTAAGGTAGAAAAATCTGATTGGCTGATTGAATCAGCCAATCAGATTCAAGTTCAATCCGATTGGCTGATTGGTTAAAAAAAAAGCCCTTTTAAGGGCTGGTACAGAGCTGGGTATTTTATAATTTAGAATAGGGTAGGGAATTTTTTATTTTGGGGGGCTTTATTATTTTATTAGGGGGCTTAGAATAGGTGTAATTAGCTTAAAATTGCTGTAATTTTTTTATTTTTTGTAATTTAGTGTTTGTTTGTTTTTGTAATTTATTTTATTTTATTTAATTGTATTTTTAGATAGATATGTGTAGTTTATTTAATTTATTGATAGTTAATAACTATTTAATAGCTATTATACATAGTTAAAATAATTAACAAGTTACCTGTAAAATAAATATAAACCCTAACATAGCTACAATGTAATTATTAATTATATTGTAGCTATCTTAGGGTTTATTTTATAGGTAAGTATTTAGATTTAAATAGGAATATTTTAGTTTATAATATGAATTAGATTTATTTAATAAGAATTTAGTTAGGGGTGTCAGGGTTAGATAGAGTTAATATAGTTAATATAAATACTATAGTAACTATATTAACTATATTAACCCTAATATAATTAGGGTTAATATAGTTAATATATATAATGTAATAACTATATTAACTATAATATACTTAGGGTTAATATAGATAATATAGCTGGCGGCGGGGTAGGTAGATTAAATTAGGGGTTAATAATTTTAATATAGATGGCGGCGGTGTAAGGGGCTTACATTAGGGGTTAATACTATTAATATAGGTGGCGGCGGTGTAGGGAGGGCAGGTTATAGGGCAAAAGAGCTGATTACTTTGGGGCAAAGCCCCGCAAAAGGCCCTTTTAAGGGCTGGTAATAGAGATAATTATTTTAGGGGGATTAGATTAGGGGTTAATATAGATACTATAGCTGGCGGCGGGGTAGGGGATTAGATACTGGTTAATATAGTTTAATATAGCTGGCGGCGGGGTAGGAGCTCACATTAGGGGGTAGGTAACATAGATGGCGGCAGTGTTAGGGCTCACTTTAGGGGGTTATAGATTTAATATAGCTGGCGGCGGGGTCCGGGAGCGGCGGTTTAGGGGTTAATAACTTTATTAGGTGGCGGCGGGGTCGGGGAGCGGCGGTTTAGGGGTTAATACATTTTTTTATTGTTAGGATAGTGAGGGGGGATAGCGGATAGAGGGTTAGACGTGTCGGGCTATGTTTGGGAGGCGTGTTAGACAGCTACGGGAGATTTAGACTTTAGTCAGGTTTTGTAGGCGCCGGCAGTTTCTAACGTGCCGTAAGTCACTGGCGACTCCAGATTTCTGGACATCGCTGGTTTGTGAGACTTACGGCACTTTAGCATCTGACGGCGCCATATATAGGATAGCTTGAGTTGCGAGCTGAAACTGCGGGCGACGCGGGTTCCCTTGCTTGCACCGAAAACTACGCCGTATATCGGATCGTGCCCCTGGTGTAACAGTAGTGTAAATTTAAAAAAAATTTTTTGACTGTGAAACATCAGTCTGCTTGTGTAATCTAATTGCAGTTGCCTGCCTGCCAGCGTGTGTGCCAGGCCCACTTGCCCAGTGCCACCACTCATATCTGGTGTAACAGTAGTGTAAATTTAAAAAACAAAACTTTTTTGACTGTGAAACATCAGTCTGCTAGTGTAATCTAATTGCAGTTGCCTGCCAGCGTGTGTGCCAGGCTCACAGCGTATACTGTGCCCACTTGCCCAGTGTCACCACTCATATCTGGTGTAACAGTAGTGTAAATTTAAAAAAATACTTTTTTGACTGTGAAACATCAGTCTGCTTGTGTAATCTAATTGCAGTTGCCTGCCTGCCAGCGTGTGTGCCAGGCCCACTTGCCCAGTGCCACCACTTATATCTGTTGTAACAGTAGTGTAAATTTAAAAAAAAAAACTTTTTTGACTGTGAAACATCAGTCTGCTAGTGTAATCTAATTGCTGTTGCCTGCCTGCCAGCGTGTGTGCCAGGCCCACTTGCCCAGTGCCACCACTCATATCTGGTGTAACAGTAGTGTAAATTTAAAAAAAAAAACTTTTTTGACTGTGAAACATCAGTCTGCTAGTGTAATCTAATTGCAGTTGCCTGCCTGCCAGCGTGTGTGCCAGGCTCACAGTGTATACTGTGCCCACTTGCCCAGTGCCACCACTCATATCTGGTGTAACAGTAGTGTAAATTTAAAAAAAAAAAACTTTTTTGACTGTGAAATAGTCTGTCAAAAGAACTGAAAAAAGGGGCAGTTTGCAGAGGCTTAGATACAAGATAATCACAGAGGTTAAAAGTATATTATTATAAATGTGTTAGTTATGCAAAACTGGGAAATGGGTAATAAAGGGATTATCTATCTTTTAAAACAATAAAAATTATGGTTTAGACTGTCCCTTTAAATGGGGAGTTTGGTCTGTCACTGTGAAGCGGGCGTAACCCTTACACTACCTGATCGATACAACATCATACCTGATGTTTTAAAGCACGTTATTCCAAACAATTTAGGAATGTTAGGTGATTTATGCCCTTTATGGCTTAAAAATAGACTCTGCATCAACTATGTAATTTTCCATGGGAGTTTTGCCATGGATCCCCCTCCGGCATGCCACAGTCCAGGTGTTAGTCCCCTTGAAACAACTTTTCCATCACTATTGTGGCCATAAAGAGTCCCTGTGGATTTTAAAATTCGCCTGCCTATTGAAGTCAATGGCAGTTCGCCCAGTTCGCCCGTTTGCAAACAGTTGCGGAAGTTCGTGTCCGCTGTTCGCAAACGCAAATTTTTAGGTTCGCGACATCACTAGTGGCAATATAGTCATCCTATGCTAGACTCATTCACCTATGTCTCCATCTACTTCAGCTGTCTCGCTCTGCCAGTCCCAACTTTTCAATATTGTAACTCTAACCTACAAAGCACTCAACAACCTCACTCACAACTTATCTTCATATATTCCCTAATTCGCCCTCTTTGATCATTGTCTCACATACTGCTCCTATCATCTGGAACGCTCTACCTCCATCTATCAGACCAACCTTGTATAGCTTGAGGCGCTATTTGAAAACCCACCTGATTAGAGAGGCTTACCACTCTTATTGCTTTTCTTCATCCTAAACAAAATGATTCTTAAACTGCCTTGAATCACTGCTGCAACCAATCTACACCACACTTTAAGTCTCCCCACCCTCAGCCTGTAGACTGTAAGTTTATCTGAGCAGGGTCCTCCTGCTCCTGTGTTAGTGTGTTTTAATTAGTCTGTATTATTTTCACCATAAATCTTTGTCATTGTATATCCTTACTTATGTATTGAATGCTACATAATTTGGTAGCACTATATAAATTCCTGAGTCTTCAAACTTCCCAGGTAATCTAACATTTATAACTGACCAATGAGAAACCATTAAATCATCAAACATTTTTGGCACCTAAAAAAGGTCAAGTCAGTTTTAGCAATGGGGTTATGATCCACTCATAGGGACAAGGCAGAATAGAGCTCTTAAATAAAAATAAAAAAGTGTATGTGTTTTTTGTTACATAAACCACATATTTAATTTCTACCTTTTTAAAAGTGTGAGTTAGGAGAAGGAGAATAAGGGCCTGATGATAAAAGATTCTCTTGCTTGGAGAGAAATTGTAGTGCAGACTTTACAGGGGCTGAACTCACAGAATACTAAAATAAAAAGGGTAGAACCTGGAAATCCCAGAGAGATAAGTGATACCTTGTGTAAAGCTCCCAGGGTATGTCTGAAGCTCTCTCACAATTTCCATGAAATGCTGTAAGCATTTTACACCAACTGGTCTCACTGAATTATCTAACTAGCTGTATGCAGGTAAATTTGCTCAAAATTCACAATACACATATTTGACGGACAGAAACATAATATATAGTAAACTAGAGGTAAAAACTAGTTAATTTGTAGTGAAACAATTTAGTTTAATTTGTATTTGCTACAAACTAAGACTTTATATCAGCCCTAGGGGTTCTCCTGTTAACTTCTCTCTCCCGAGGGATCTTGCAGTGCTGGAGGATCATTCAATATCATCTTGTCCGAGGTTATATCATCAGGCCCTATGTGAGAGAGGGAGGTATAGATAGGAGAGATAATGATTTAAAGGGACTGATGATATAAAGCTCTCCACTCAGATTATATTATATAGAATTATCCCCCAGCACTGTGATATCCCTCACCAAATTCTAAAAAGGCAGATTTTACATTACTTTTCAAAGGTGCTTTCCCTGCATTTCTGTATGTAAAGGAGAGACAAGCTTTTTTTTATAAGAAAAGGGGTGAAACCTGGAAGTCCCAGAGAGATGAAAAATGCCTTCTATAGAGGAGTAATGAGGCTGTCTGGTATACAGAATTTATATGAGAGAAATTAACAGGAGGACACCTGGGACTGATATAAAGTCTTTGTTTGCAGCAAATACTAATTAAACTGAAATGTTCTCACTAAAATTTAACTTGTTGTTTGCCAATAGATTATTATATACTACTTTTCTGTCAGCTAAATAAGTGTATTGTAAATGTTGAGCAAACTTCACCTACATAAAGCTGGTGAGATAATTCAGTGAGACCAGCTTGTGTAGACTGCTTACAGCATTTCATAAGTATTATGAGAGAGCTTCAGACCTACCCTGAAACTCTCCTGTTCAGCCCAGGAAACTCCTCTGTCACTCCCATGTTCTAAAGCTTTGCTTTATTTTACAATAGAACAAATACAAAGTGCAATTTAATTTGTAGAAGATACACATAAATATACAAAGTATGGTCCTAATTTGTTAAAGTAATGCGGAAATGTTAAAAAATCAAAATTTGTAAAATCCCTGCTGGATTTAAATATAAATGCATTAAAATACAAAATAGAAAGTGCAAAGCTTAAATGTAATAATGCTAAATGGACCCAATCTGAAGTGTAAAGCAATAAAAAAACAAAGCACAAAGTGTAAGTGTAACAAAAAATCTCATGGCCTGCAGTGCTATATTACATTGGGCTTGTCTCACCTGTAAATACGGAAATGCACAAAACACCCCTTAGAGAAGTATAGCAGCATTTGCCTGCCTAGAATCTTGTGAGAGATCTCTCAATGCTGGAGGGTGCTGCCCCTTTTCTTTTAGCATTCAGTGAGTCAAGCCCCTGTGAAGTCTTCGCTACAATCTCTCTCCAAGCAGGTAAATCTTTTATCATCAGGCCCTCAGTAAGAGAGAGAATAATAGACGTACAGAGATAGAGGGGAGACATGCAATATGATGTAGAAACTGATTTAGAAAAAGAGAGGATGGGGCAGAGAGAGGGAAAAAGGAGTGAATCAGAAGAACATATGAAGAGAGAAAAAAAATCTGAGAGAAAGTAGAGTGTACAGTGAAATGCTCACATTAGTGTTTGCAAACGGAATTTTAACTTTTAATCTATTAAATATTCTTTTTTTATTATTAAGTGCTACAGACTAGTATACATCTATAGGAATACTGAAGGTACAGTTAAAATATATCTGTACCATTTGAACAGCGAAGGGATACTAAACCCAAATGCATGATTCAGCTAGAGCATGCAATTTTAAGCAACGTTCTAATTTACTCCTATTATCAATTTTTCTTTGTTCTTTTGCTATCTTTATTTGAAAAGGAGTAAATTAGAAACTTGCTTAAAATTGCATGCTCTATCTAAATCATGAAAGAAAACAATTTGGGTTTAGTATTCCTTTAATATTTAAATGCTGATTCCCATAAGTTTCAAAAAAGGAAAGCAGCATCTGCATATAGTAAGGAAATGCTATATTAATTTTTTCAAAGGTCACATTCAGGATTTGAGTGGTGACATGTTCTATAGAAACAATCAAATAGGAGAAGAAAAAAAAATAGTTGTAGTGTTGTTTTTTGTTTGTTTGATTTTAAGTGACATTATATATATATATATATATATATATATATATATATATATAATCTGTGTGTGTGTGTGTGTGTGTGTGTATATGGAGCAGAAAAGTGGAAAAAACCTAACACCCTTACTTGTGTGCAAACTGGTTCACATTTTCTCAAGTGTGCTAACCCGACATGAAAATTGGAATATTTCACTTTCCATCCAATGTGCTGATGTTTTTTTGTAACATCAGCACATCCGGAGTGCGCTCCTATTTTCTGGGATTTGTATGCATTTGATTGAATGCACCCCGGGCAGCTTTAAGCTTAGAAAGTGCGTGCAGTGCCCTATGGACATTGAGTATATATATATATACAGATATAAATAGGAGTATCTATTTAAAACTACTTAGAATTTATTCCCCTATGTGAATATGTGAAGAACATTTGAATTTGAAATATTTACAGTAAATACAAAGTTAAAACCATTATTAAATATGAATATTGCATAAATATGATTTTTCATTTTTTTCAGCTACTTGACTGCAAAGAGCTCCAATGAACATATATATATATATATATATATATATATATATATATATATATATATATATATGTGTGTGTGTGTGTTTAATCTATAAGCTGTATATATATATATATATATATATATATATATATATATGATTTTATATATATGATTTTATATATATATATATATATAGTCCATATATGCAAAGTGTAACAGCACCACAGCACAGTCTTACTTCTTAGAGGTGAAAAATTATTTTATTGAGGTACAACAACCATAAAAAAGCGACGTTTCGGACCTACATGGTCCTTATTCATGCATAGTTAAAATACAACTGAACAAACATTTAAAAAGGGTATCAGAGCCAATCAGGGTTTAGTGCTGTGAACTAATTGGTTTAACTCATACCTGTCCAGGTATTGCAATTTGCTTTACTTAAGTGCCCCCTGGTGGCCCCAAAACACATAACATTTTAAAACAAAAGAATATCTTATAAAAACAAATACAAATCATAGTCCCTATTCAGACCATAAGGGTGTAAAGTATTCAAACGTTTAATCCACCATACTTCTTTTTGTTTTAACTTTAATTCCCTATTGCCCCCTCTTCTATGTATTGGAATATGGTCTATAATTTGAAAGCGGAGTTGGCTAACTGTGTGTCCCATTTGTGTAAAATGTGCAGAAACTGGTAATGACAAATCTTTAGATTTAATAGAGGCCTTATGTTGGCTGAAACTATCCCTGGCAGCCTGGGTGGTCTCGCCAATATAACAAAGCCCACATGGGCATTTAAGTAAATAGATTACATAATTGGTCTGGCATGTATATAATCCATTTATAGTGTATTGTTTCCTTTTATCATTTTGTGCCAGGTATTTACCTTTAATTATAGAGTTACATTGGGCGCAGTGCAGACAGGGATAACATCCCTTATTTGGTGTAGTTAGGTAGTTAACATTAGATGGTTTGATGGTACCTATATCGGCACAAACAATATTATCCCTAAGGTTTTTAACCCTTCTGTATGAGGGCATGGGGGGTAGTTTGAAAGATTCTACTTCTGGATTATATTTAGACAGTAAGTGCCAATATTTTCTTACTATTCTAAAAACATCACTACTCAGATCACTATACTCCATAGAAAAGACCAATCTGTTAGATCTACTTACTGTGCTGTTTTTAGGATGTTTTTTAGTTTGTTTTCTTTGTATTTCTTCAATACTCCTAGCTACTGTCTCTTCTGGATATCCTCTTTGGATAAATTTATTGCCCATAGATTTCAATCTTTCTGGCAATATCTCTTGGTCTTGAACTATTCTCTTTGTACGCAATAGCTGGCTCCTGGGTATAGATCTGAACACTGTTTCTGGATGGAAACTTTCATATCTTAGCAATGTATTCCTATCTGTTGGTTTGGTATAAAGATCAGTGCTCAGTTTTGTGCCTTGCTGTCTATAAGCAAGGCACAAAACTGAGCACTGATCTTTATACCAAACCAACAGATAGGAATACATTGCTAAGATATGAAAGTTTCCATCCAGAAACAGTGTTCAGATCTATACCCAGGAGCCAGCTATTGCGTACAAAGAGAATAGTTCAAGACCAAGAGATATTGCCAGAAAGATTGAAATCTATGGGCAATAAATTTATCCAAAGAGGATATCCAGAAGAGACAGTAGCTAGGAGTATTGAAGAAATACAAAGAAAACAAACTAAAAAACATCCTAAAAACAGCACAGTAAGTAGATCTAACAGATTGGTCTTTTCTATGGAGTATAGTGATCTGAGTAGTGATGTTTTTAGAATAGTAAGAAAATATTGGCACTTACTGTCTAAATATAATCCAGAAGTAGAATCTTTCAAACTACCCCCCATGCCCTCATACAGAAGGGTTAAAAACCTTAGGGATAATATTGTTTGTGCCGATATAGGTACCATCAAACCATCTAATGTTAACTACCTAACTACACCAAATAAGGGATGTTATCCCTGTCTGCACTGCGCCCAATGTAACTCTATAATTAAAGGTAAATACCTGGCACAAAATGATAAAAGGAAACAATACACTATAAATGGATTATATACATGCCAGACCAATTATGTAATCTATTTACTTAAATGCCCATGTGGGCTTTGTTATATTGGCGAGACCACCCAGGCTGCCAGGGATAGGTTCAGCCAACATAAGGCCTCTATTAAATCTAAAGATTTGTCATTACCAGTTTCTGCACATTTTACACAAATGGGACACACAGTTAGCCAACTCCGCTTTCAAATTATAGACCATATTCCCATACATAGAAGAGGGGGCAATAGGGAATTAAAGTTAAAACAAAAAGAAGTATGGTGGATTAAACGTTTGAATACTTTACACCCTTATGGTCTGAATAGGGACTATGATTTGTATTTGTTTTTATAAGATATTCTTTTGTTTTAAAATGTTATGTGTTTTGGGGCCACCAGGGGGCACTTAAGTAAAGCAAATTGCAATACCTGGACAGGTATGAGTTAAACCAATTAGTTCACAGCACTAAACCCTGATTGGCTCTGATACCCTTTTTAAATGTTTGTTCAGTTGTATTTTAACTATGCATGAATAAGGACCATGTAGGTCCGAAACGTCGCTTTTTTATGGTTGTTGTACCTCAATAAAAGAATTTTTCACCTCTAAGAAGTAAGACTGTGCTGTGGTGCTGTTACACTTTGCATATATGGACTGTATCTTTTGGAGTGTGGCTGATACTCCACAGTAACGAGCACACAAGCTGGAAGCCAGTATTGAAACTTATGGTGCTGGGCTCTAACTATCTATTGTTTATATATATATATATATATATACAAATCCCAGAAAATAGGAGCGCACTCGCCGGGTCTTGAACAAGAAATATTTATTTAAACAAAGTGACATTTCGGGGTAGTTAGCCCTGTCCTCAGACCATTACAAAAGTTAAATTGGAAAGCAAACATTTATACATTACCCTCCACCATCACCACGTACTACCGGAAGTGCCGCCGGCGTCCTGCAGAGCTCAGTGCGCAGGTCCGCCGGTTGCCCTAGCAACCCAAGTACACAACTCTGAAACAGAATAAAAATGGTTATAAAAACATAAAGCATACCTGCCATATCAGTGATTGTATTAACTATCATTCTATAGGAGTATTTATTAGGCTATATGTGGCTGACTGTTTGTATCTTTAGTGTACGCCACCATGTAAACATGTACCCGGTTGTCAAGGCAACCGTTGTAATGGCATTCAACCAAATGGAACCTCCAGTCGTCTATGTATGAAAAAAGCTGTACTTATTAGCGTAGTAAAATCATGTACCAACTATTAATATACCTAATTGTGACTATTCTATAGACAACTCCCCATATATAGATGCTCCCTTAAGCTATAGACCTTTATTGTGGGATTATATTAGGGCTAAGACTATAGTGAAGTGTCACTGTTATATTTTTATCATTTGGCACTTAAAACCAAAGGCATAATTTTGTCTAGATCACCTTATAAGAAACAATGCCAATCCAATTGTGTATTTAACCCCTTGGGGGATAAAGTCCCCAAGTTGTAAATCCACCTGGACTCTTTTTGCAACAGAAGATTGGCTCTATCACCACCCCTGCTGAGTTTAGGTACGTGATCAATGATCACATATCTCAAATCACTAACAGTATGGCCACTCATCGTGAAATGCCTGGCAACTGGCTGCTCAGATTCTTTCTCTCGAATTGCCAACCTAATGGCAGCGCGATGGTTGGCCCTACGTATACGGAGGGTGTCTACAGTCTTGCCCACATAAAAAAGGCCACATGGGCAATGTAAGAGATAAATGATGTACTCTGTGGTGCACGTTACTCTATATCTGATTATGTACTTTCTATTAGTATGGGGATGTGTAAATGTCTTGGTATTGCTCAAGCCACTGCACGTAGTGCAGCCAAGACATTTATAACAGCCCACTTTTGGAGATTGGAGCCAAGTAGTCTTCTTATAGCTGTCCACAGGATCTACTTTGACTAGGGAGTCCCTTAGTGATCTTGCTCGTCTGTAGGTCACTCTTGGGGGTCCCATAGTAGTGAACGGCAGTGTTGGATCACTTGTCACTATGTCCCATTGGTCTCTTACAACTCCAGGTATTCCCTTCTTATCTGCAGTGTATGTAGTTAAATAGGACAGACGATTTTCTGTCTCCAGGGGTTTTCTTGTACATAGGGCCTCATCTTGCTTCATATTCCAGAATTTTGAAAGGTGTTGATCAATATGAGCTTGTCGGTACCCTCTTTGTAGAAATCTTTCTTTCATCTCTAGTAGCTGTTCTTTGGCCTTATCAGTAGTCTTCTTATAGCTGTCCACAGGATCTACTTTGACTAGGGAGTCCCTTAGTGATCTTGCTCGTCTGTAGGTCACTCTTGGGGGTCCCATAGTAGTGAACGGCAGTGTTGGATCACTTGTCACTATGTCCCATTGGTCTCTTACAACTCCAGGTATTCCCTTCTTATCTGCAGTGTATGTAGTTAAATAGGTCAGACGATTTTCTGTCTCCAGGGGTTTTCTTGTACATAGGGCCTCATCTTGCTTCATATTCCAGAATTTTGAAAGGTGTTGATCAATATGAGCTTGTCGGTACCCTCTTTGTAGAAATCTTTCTTTCATCTCTAGTAGCTGTTCTTTGGCCTTATCAGGATCACTATTATTGCGAACTACCCTCTAATATAGTCCCACAATAAAGGTCTATAGCTTAAGGGAGCATCTATATATGGGGAGTTGTCTATAGAATAGTCACAATTAGGTATATTAATAGTTGGTACATGATTTTACTATGCTAATAAGTACAGCTTTTTTCATACATAGACGACTGGAGGTTCCATTTGGTTGAATGCCATTACAACGGTTGCCTTGACAACCGGGTACATGTTTACATGGTGGCGTACACTAAAGATACAAACAGTCAGCCACATATAGCCTAATAAATACTCCTATAGAATGATAGTTAATACAATCACTGATATGGCAGGTATGCTTTATGTTTTTATAACCATTTTTATTCCGTTTCAGAGTTGTGTACTTGGGTTGCTAGGGCAACCGGCGGACCTGCGCACTGAGCTCTGCAGGACGCCGGGGGCACTTCCGGTAGTACGTGGTGATGGTGGAGGGTAATGTATAAATGTTTGCTTTCTAATTTAACTTTTGTAATGGTCTGAGGACGGGGCTAACTACCCCGAAACGTCACTATGTTTAAATAAATATTTCTTGTTCAAGACCCGGCGAGTGCGCTCCTATTTTCTGGGATTTGTATGCATTTGATTGAATGCACCCCGGGCAGCTTTAAGCTTAGAAAGTGCGTGCAGTGCCCTATGGACATTGAGTATATATATATACAGATATAAATAGGAGTATCTATTTAAAACTACTTAGAATTTATTCCCCTATGTGAATATGTGAAGAACATTTGAATTTGAAATATTTACAGTAAATACAAAGTTAAAACCATTATTAAATATGAATATTGCATAAATATGATTTTTCATTTTTTTCAGCTACTTGACTGCAAAGGGCTCCAATGAACATATATATATATATATATATATATATATATATATATATATATATATATATATACATATATACAGGTAGCCCTCAGTTTACGCCGGGGTTAGGTTCCAGAAGGAATGGTTGTAAATCGAAACCGTTGTAAATTGAAACCCAGTTTATAATGTAAGTCAATGGGAAGTGAGGGAGATAGGTTCCAGTCCCCTCTCAATATTGTCACAAGTAACACCTAAAACATTATTTTTAAAGCTTTGAAATGAAGACTTTAAATGCTAAACAGCATTATAAACCTAATAAAATAATTACACAACACAGAATATATAATTAAACTAAGTTTAATGAACAAAAACATTTGCTAAACAGCATTATAAACCTAATAAAATAATCACACAACACAGACTTCACTTGCATTTTTCTGCAAACAGCTCTTTCTATGCATTCCAATCTGGACTGATTTATAGACAGGAAGATCTTGTTCCTTTGAAATCTGCTCGATAGCTCTGGTTAAACTGATTAATTTCAGCTTGCTTGGCTTTGCTGCAACACAAACGGACAGCTCCACCTACTGGCTATTTTAATCAATGCACTGCTTCTCTTTTCAATAGCAGTCACATGACTGGAAAAAAAGGTTGTTATTCTGAAACGGTGTAAATTGAACCGTTGTAAAACGAGGGCTACCTGTATATATATATATATATATATATATATATATATATATATATATATATATATATATATATATATATACAGTATATATGCATAAGTAATTGTGTTTATATGTGTATATATGTCTGTAAATACATATATACACAAATACATACATAAATACATATATATATACACACACACACCCCTAGATGTCACTGCCTCATTACAAGTATGCCTAGATAGGTAAGGATTAAAATGTGTCAGAGGCAATTAGTGATTTGATTGGTTCAGGTAAGCTTTTTAAATGTGTGTGTTCACATGTACAGCTGTGCATGATTAAGAACCATGTAGGTTCGAAACGTTGCATTAACTTGACGTCTCATATCCTCTAATAAAATACATTTTCACCAGAAACTGCTGTGGTGAAGTCACATCTATTCTATGGACTGCATTATTTTGAGATAACGGATACTCCACTGTGACTGGCATGCTTTGAAAGTTTTTTGTTTGAGTGCAGCACTCTACCTATGTGTTTTTATTTGTTATGGAATCTGCAGAGTCACAAGCACTCCCTGAAAGTGAGGATACTATAGAGGAGGTGACACCCAATACTTTTTCATATACAGACCTAGATGCTGCACGCATCACTGCCTTGGCTTTGAGTTCAAGGAATTTCCTAAGAGTGTCTGCTAAAACTGACCTAAGGAAAGATTATGAGAGAGCAATAAAGGAATCAAGTCTCTCTTGAGCTACATTCAGCCACACTTGCAGAGTACTTCAGAGTAAAATGGATCCCAAGAGGCCTAAGGGTTATATTGCGCCCTACTATTTTGTCAAACAACGAGTTTTATAAAAGCAGATTCGAGTGTATTCTTAATAAATGCTCTTTCAACCTTATAGTATTAATGGTTGAATGCCTGCAAGCTGTGATTGAAAAACAAAAAGGCATAATAACAGACCTAGAGCATTCTATGGATCTCAAACTTACCATTGAGACACTGAAAACTACTAAGGATGAAGTGGAAACTTTGCTGCAGAAATATCGACAGGAACTGGAGGAACGCAAACAGTTAAAATTTGGTAGAGATGAGCAGGACTATGCCAACAATCAAGTCTACAATTGGTCATGTGATTACGTATCAACGCTGGAGGAAACCATTACCAGCTCTGAATGAAAGGGAGGAACCGGTTGATTCATCATCCTCAGGCGAAATTTTATTTGGGCTCCGAATCCAAAGGATGGGTACACGGAGCACTTGGAATACCAAATCACAGGCACCGAGAACACAACAGCCAGAAGGAAGGCAGAATTGAGGCTGATGCAGATAAGGGTAAATGCAGTATCCAATATCCATGCTGACCCTGGTGTGAAGAGACTTTATTCGATAACATTTCTAAATATGAACTGACTGAAGTGGAGCATAGTCTCCTCACTAAGGGACTGTCTTTTTGTCCAATTAAGGACAGTGATAAATTTGGCATTGAGAAGGATCTGTATACATTTTTCAGATTGCTAAGACTTAAGGCTCTTTTTGAAAATAAAGAAATCTGTTTAAAAAATGATAATAAATCAGATTCACTAGCACTTGATTTGAATACTGTTGGTATTACTATGAAATCCACTTTGTTCCCCCTACCAGTAATCCAGGGGTAGAAACTTTTGCTAAATTTGTACAAAAAGATGTCGATGTTCTTTTTAAAAAAATCTGATTTAACCCCTGAACCGCGCCAGCATAATTTAACAAGGGAAGAGAAAGATGCCCTGTCTAAATTAAAAAGTAACATAGAGTTCACCATTAAAAATGCAGACAAGGGAGGAGCAGTTGCTGTGTTAGACACAGATTACTATGTGTAGGAAATACTCCATAAATTATCTGATGGTGGTATTTATGAAATTTTGGAACAAAATCCCCTTCCATCTATTCAAAAAGAAATAAGAGTCATCCTATCTAGGGTACTAAATCATGATATTATTACAAAGTCTGTTTATGATTTTTTTATGGAAAAACTTTCCACTCAGTAACCCCTGTTTTTTACACATTGCCTAAAATCCACAAAGACCTTATACATCCCCCTGGTCTCCCTATAGTGACTTATACTGAATCAATATTTTCCAATATCTGAATTTTCTTAGATATGATTTTATGTCCTATGGTGAAGATACATAAATCCTTTATTAAAGATACAAATGACTTTTTAAAGAGATTGGAAAATATTGAACTTGAGGAACATTGTATTATTTTCTCCCTAGACGTTGTTAGTTTATACACATCCATTCCTCATGAAGCTGGATTGACTACGGTTAGAGGTTTCCTGGAAGTTAATGAACAATATAATTCACTTCAATGTGATTTTTTTGATGATCTTTTGAGACTTGTTCTCTACTGTAACTATTTCCTTTTTCAGGATACCTACTACATGCAAAAAAGAGGTACTGCTATGGGCTCCAATGTGGCCCCCTCCTATGTCAATCTATTTATGAGTTGCCGTGCTGCTCTAGCCATTGCTAGGAGCATGGCGTCTCCTTCCCTGCTCGTTGCCAGGGGTTGTGTCGAGTCCGGATGCGTGCAGTGCTGACATCATCGCCGCACGCTCCTCTCTCCCTAATGCTGGTCCGGATGCCTGTGGCGTGAATCCTGCACCAATGTAAGTCCTGTCACAACGATCTATCACTTCCCAAGTATAGGTGTTACTTTGTGTGCTCCTGGGTGTGATAGATCGTTGCTTCAATTAGCCTATTTGTGTATGAACCCTGCCTGTCTGACTACTCTGCCTGTTTAACCCCTAAATTGCTAGATTGATTACTGCTGCTGAACTCTGCTTGTCTGACTACTCTGCCTGTTTAACTCCTAAATTG
>NC_069504.1:928770077-928845077 GCF_027579735.1 Bombina bombina | reverse complement strand
CCAGATAACACATTTGCACTGCTCCAGAGGCGTTGTGCTTTACACCACTTCAGCAGAAGCTGGGCATTGCGCATGTTGATGTAAGGCTTATGTACAGCTGCTCGACCAGGGAAACCTTTTCATGAAGCTTCTGACACACAGTTCTTGTACTTGTTTAACTTTGAAAGGCAGTTTGGAACTCTTTAGTGGGTAATGCAACAGATAATTGGCGATCTTTATGTTCGCTATATAGCTCTCCATTTGATGGCCCAGTCTGTGAGATTGAGTGGTCTACCACTTAGTTACTAGAATGTGTTTTTTGCTCCTAGATGCTTCCCTTCCCAATAATAGTACTAACAGTTAACTGGGGCAGATTTATTAGAGCAGAAAGTTCACAAACTGGCTTCCTATGACATTGCCAATTTTAATGTCAATTAGTTCTTCAGTTCTACCTATTGTACTGCAAATGTGTTTTGTGGAGTTTCATGGCTATGTTCTGGATTGTAAGCACCTGTAAGCAATGGGTGTAACCATATAGTGTGCATGCGTATGTATGTATATATATATGTATATGAATATGTATATATATAAATATATAATTAATACTGGCATACCTTGTTTTATTGCGCTTTGCCGATATTGCTCTTTAAACAAATTGAAGGTTGGTGGCATCCCTGTGTCATGCAAGTCTATCAGCACCATTTCTCCAGTATATATACACATATAAACACATAAATACACATGAAAATACATATTTATATATACACACCTATATATACACACCACCAGCAAAAAGATTATGACTCACTGAAGTCTCAGATGATGATTAGCATTTTTTTAGCTATAAAGTATTTTTTACATTGTTTTTGTAGATATAATGCTATTGCACATTTAATATACTACAATATATTGTAAATATAGCTTTTATATGCAATGAAAAACAAATAAATGAGTTTGACTCACTTAATTGCTATATTCGCTTTATTGCGGTGGTCTGGAACCAAACCCGCAATATGTCTGAGGTATGCCTGTAACTCCATAATCACTCACTGGAATTAAAATGAACTCTAGTTTTACTGATAAATCAGTGATGTTTCAGAGCAAACAGGGATACTTTTTAGAAGAAGATGCAACTGCTTGCTCTGAAACATCTCTGTTATATCAATAAAACTAACTTTTATTTTAATTTCATTGAGTGATTACTGAGTTATAGATTATGAAAATTATACAGCACCTTGGTAGTTGTCATGGCGTTTGGTAAGAGCTTTAGTATACATATTGAAACTAGCTATAAAATGTGTGTGTAGAAGCAAGATTGATCTAGGACTGTAAACTATCCAAGAAAAAATTCTTCTCAAACATATTTTATGAATCACTGCCAATTTCTGGGAGCATTGGCTGGGATGTTATCTCTTAGTTACATTTATTCCAGGCTTTAACAGGATGTTCTCCTATCCCAATTAACCTTAACTGTGCTTGATCTCTCACTACATTTAATCTTTCCAGTCAACACTCATCATTTTCACTCCATAGCATCCAAAGACACAGTACACAAAAATGCTAATAAATGAACCCCACTTCAACCTCATACTGCACTTAACATTGAATCTCCCCAGATCCAAAGGTCCCCCTGTACCCAATGCCCTGCATATCAACCATACAGTACCCAAATGCCCCCCTATACTACTAGTATTGCCAGCTTCACCCCCCCGGCATCCAAGGGGCCAACCCTAAAAGCTGACACCCACTCTTTTAAAAAAAAGGAAAAATTGTATTAGGCAACCATATTTTTTATTCCAGCTATGTCTTTTTTCATCCTCTTCCAGCTATGCTGAAAAAGGTCTCCCAAAATCTTCTTTGCTGAAGTCAAGGCCTGGTCAAGATTCCCTCCAGATTAGAGTACTCTTAATTGCCATTGAAATGTTAGTAAGAGTTTAAAGTGACAGTAATTCTATTTTTAATGTATTCTTACTGTTCCTTGTGCTGTCTAATCGATCCCTGAGTTTTCCAAAAACAAAATGTATACTTGACTGATAATTTATTTATTTCACAATCTGTTACATATAGGATTACATTCCTACCACTAGGAGGAGGCAAAGTTTCCCAAACCACAACAGCCCTATAACCCTCCCCCCCCCCCCCCCATCTCACACATACCTTAGTCTAACATATTGCCAAGTAGTAGGCTAAAAAGGAATAAGAGCCAAAAAGGAGCAGGGAAAAAAAGATGTGCTTAAAACAAATCAGCCCCAAGAAAAGGGGGACTTGTGGACTCTTGCCACCATGAAAAAAATGAATTTATCAGGCAAGTATACATTATGTTTTTTTTCATATAGGTTACATATGGGAACTAATACCCAAGCTGTGGAAGTCCACAAGTAACCATAAAGGGAAGGATAGGAAAAAACAGCTTTTTTCACTGAGAAATGAAATCCACAACCTAAAAGAAGAAAATCTCTTATAATAAACTAAAAAAAAACAGTCATGATCAGTAAACTGAGACAACTGCCTGAAGGACCTTTCTACCAAAGGCTGACTCAGAGGATGGAAAAACTTCAAAATGTTAAAATTTAGTAAAGGTATGCAAATAAGACCAGATGGCTGCCTTGCAAAATTTGATCAACTGAAGCCTCATTCTTGAAAACCCAAGAAATGTCAACTCACCTAGCAGAATGAGCCATAATCTGCTGTAGTGGAGGCTGACCCATCTCCAAATAAGCCGTGTGAATCAAAAGTTTCAACCAAGAGGCCTTCTGACCCTTCCTATAGACAGAAAAAAGAACAAACAGTCAAGAGGTTTGTTTGAAAACCTTAGTAGCATTAACATAATATTTCAATGTTCTAACAACATCCAAAAAAATGACAAGATCTTTCAGAAGCATTCTAAGGATCAAGACAAAAAGAGTCAATAACAATAACCCCACTAATATTGCGTGAGGAAACAAATTAATGCAAACATTAAATGTAATCCGCAAAATGTCTAATACATGTATAGGCTCAAAAGGAAGAGTCTGCCAAATCCTTTAACACTAGGTTAAGACTCCTAGAAGGAGACATAGGTTTGATAAAAGGTTTAATTCGGACCAGAGCCTGAATAAAACAAGTAATATCAGGAAGACTAGCAATCTTCCAAAAAATAAAATGAGAGAAGATATCTGCTCTGTCAGATAATTGCAGATAAATCCTTATCTAAACCATCCTGCAAAAACTGAAGAATCTGAGGGATTCTAAAGGAATGTCAGGAAAATTATGATCAATACGTCATTGGAAGTTTTCTAAACTTTGTGATAAAATTTCCTTAGAGACAAGTTTTCTGAAAAAAAACCCTCTATGTCTCAGAACTAGGCATTCAATTTCCATGTCATGAAGTTTTAGAGACAATGTGGCCTATCTATCAAGCTCCGAAAGGAGCTTGATGGCCCGTGTTTCTGGCGAGTCTTGAGACGCGCCAGAAACAGCAGTTATGAAGCAGCGGTCACAAAGACCGCTGCTCCATAACCTGTCCGCCTGCTCTGAGCAGGCGGACAGACATCGCCGGAAATCAACCAAATCGAGTACGATCAGGATTACAGATTACTTTTCTAGTCTTATCTTGAAAATCACTCTGGAAAAAGGAACCAGAGGAGAGAACAGATATGTAGGTTAAAATGACCAAGGATCTACTAGATCATTCACTTACTCTGTTTAAGGCTCCCTGGACGTTGCAAAGTAACTGGGAAGTTTTATGTTAAAACAAGAGGCCCTCAGATTTATTTCTGGTAGGCCCTAAAAATGTACAATCAGATAGAATACATCCTGGTGAAGAGACCACTTCACTGGATGTAGAGACTAATGACTGAAAAAAGTCTGCTTTCCATTGTTCATTCTTGAGATTTGAATGATGATAAAGCTTTTCCTGAAAATTAAACCTCAGAAACTGATGTTTGACTAAATTGTATTAGGAAGGTAAGCATCCTTTAATCTAATATGCTCATAAACTGACCTTGCTTAAGGTAGAATAGTTATGTATGTTGCCTTCTGAAAGATGGAATTCTTTCAAACAGTTTAGAGTTCAAGATCAAAGTGGTCTGAAGGTGTTTTCCTTCACAGGAACAATGAAAATATTTTATTAAAATCCCATTCACTGTTCCTGCATTGAACTGGAATAATTATTGAAGATTGAAGGGTCCTGACATAAGGGACAGTTTGAAGGAAAAAAAAACCCTTTTTTTATTATTCCTAAGAACAATGGATAGAAGAAAAAA
The DNA here is from genome assembly GCF_027579735.1 of Bombina bombina. Classification (NCBI taxonomy): domain Eukaryota; kingdom Metazoa; phylum Chordata; class Amphibia; order Anura; family Bombinatoridae; genus Bombina; species Bombina bombina. The sequence continues at coordinate 928,840,854 of NC_069504.1, read as the reverse complement.
ACTCTGTTTTGGAGGACTTGTTTTTAAATCAATGCAAACGTCTTTGAGAAAAAGTTTCTGAGCCAGGGGTCTGGGACAGACTGAACACAAGCCTCTTCATTAACAACTGCCCCTTAGAAGGATTACTGGATGTGGGTTCACTCTTATAATACATTTCATTGTTTACTTTAAAAATAAAAGTGGTATGCTATTGAAATAGTAGTTTTTGAAGGTGGGAACTGACTTATTATCCTGTTTGGACTCATTCCAATTAGCATTAGGTCTCCAGATAAAAGTATAGGAACCTTGCTTTAAACAGATGAGTCAGTTGTCTATTCGTATATCTGATAAAAGAAAATAAACAATTAGGAGTTTTTAGATTTTTCTGTAGACTTTCTGTCTTGAGAAAAAAAATCTCCTTTATCTCTAGTAATAGTAGAGATCTTCTGTCTCTGAAAGAAAAGAGACAATAATCTAGATTTTAGACACCCTATTAAAGGGACATAATACTCATATGTTAAATCACTTGAAACTGATGCAGTATAACTGTAAAAAGCTGACAGGAAAATATCACCTGAGCATCTCTATGTAAAAAAGGAAGATATTTTACCTCACAATTTCCTCAGCTCACCAGAGTAAGTTCTGTGTACAAAGTTATACTCAGCTGCTGGTTAACTGCAGGTAAAAAAAATAATAATAAAAAAAATGAAGAAATGAACTGCAGCCAATCAGCATCAACAGTGCTGAGGTCATGACCTCTTTTACTGTGATCTCATGAGATTTGACTTAACTCTCATGAGATTTCATAGTAAACTTCTTTTAAACTGAATATGGAAATAACATGAGAGTGCACGAGGCTCAACTCCTTAGCTGTCCCGGGACAGACATACTGATTTGCTGCTTAGAAGTCCTTTACAATGGGATGTGGCTACTGAGGAACTTTTGAGGTAAATTATATTTCTTTTTTACATAGAGATGTTCAGGTGATATTTTCTAGTCAGCTTTTTACAGCTATTCACCATCACTTTCAAGTGTTTCAACATTTGGGTATTATGGCCCTTTAAGTATTCTAGGATGTAAGCCACAGGGCTTGGTAAAAATAGCTACAGACATGCTTTTGACATAGATTTCTATAATATTAAACACATCATCACAAATAAGTGAGTTATCAGAAAAAACTTTTCTGAAAGACTAGGCAACCAGAAAATAGAAGTAGTAGCTATATCAGTAAAAGAAATAGCTGGTCTTATGATTTAATCAGTATGTAGAAAAAATACAACTTTTAAACTTTGCAAAAAGATTTAACAGACACCCCCGGTTTAAATAATTCCTAGTAATCAAGTCAGGGACAGCATTAGGTACATGGAAAATCTCAGGGAGATTAACAACAGTTTTAAACATTGATTTTAAACAATTACAAAGTTTAGAATTTGAGTACTTAGGATTTTTAATCTTTAAAGTAATTAAGAACTCTTTTAAAAAAAGAACGATGTGTTCAACTTTTAATAAAAAAAGTGTAATTATCAGGTTTCTACAGTATATGAGGGATCCTCATTCTTTAGCGAAAATCTCATTATCTGAAGATACCACAGAATCCCTTGGATCAGGGTTTATAGCACTTAGAAGGAAAAGATCTGGACGGACTTTTTACGCTTGTTTGAAGGCAGATGAGCAGCAAAAGCCTTATAGATAGTGTCACAAAATATAACTGTGTAGTTGGTAGTACTCCATTAGCATCATCCTGTAATAAACAGAGAACAGGTGTATTAGTACCCAAAACATTAGCTTTGTTAGTAACAAATCTAAACATGATTCACATAAATGAGCTGAAGAAAGTACTTTAGTTGTTTTATATTAAGTGTTCAGTAGATAAATGTTCAGGAGACCCAGTTTCTAGGGTAAGTTTAGGGTGATATTTCGCCTTATAGCATAAGCAAAGCAATAAGCACTAAAAAACCTTTAAAGAAATCTTTGAGGAAAGGAAAAAACCTATACTCCTTCAAAGGGACAGTCTAGTCAAAATTAAACCCTCATGATTCAGATAGGGCATGCAATTTTAAACAACTTTCCAATTTACTTTAATCATCAAATTTGCTTTGCTCTCTTGGTAAACTTTGTCGAAAGCTAAACCTAGGTAGGCTCATATGCTAATTTCTAAGCCGTTGTACTGCCTCTTATCTCAGTGCATTTTGACAGTTTTTGACAGTTAGAAACTGCTAGTTCATGTATGTCATATAGATAACATTGTGCTCACTCCCGTGGAGTCATTTATGAGTCAGCACTGACTGAATAAAATGCATGTCTGTCAAAAGAACTGAGATAAGGGTAAAGTCTGCAGAGGTTTAGATACAAGGTAATCAAAGAGGTAAAAAGTGTATTAATATAACAGTGTTGGTTATTCAAAACTGGGGAATGGGTAATAAAGTGATTATCTACCTATTTAAACAATAACAATTCTGGAGTAGACTGTCCTTTTTAAGTAGCTTTACAGTAAATGCATGTATACATATTCATTCTAGTTAAGCAGTAACTAATAAAGTGCCAAACAACCGTGTTTAAATGTCAGGCAGCACGTTAAACCACTTACAGGCATCTATTTATCAAAGCGTCGACTTTCTTGCATTCAATGGCACCAATACGCTCACCTAAGTTTGCCTAACATCGCTGCCGTGGACCTGAATACGTTCTCTAAAGTTACCAAAAAAGCTGTCAAACAGCCGCGCACCAAGTACTAACAGTCATCGATTTTGCTGCTATTCGGCTTTTTTTCAGCTTTATTGGTACCCTGTCACTGATTACTTTGGGGCAATGCCCCGCAAAAGGCCCTTTTAAGGGATATTCGCAAATTAGTATAGGGTAGGGCTTTTTATTATTTTGTTTTTTTTTTTAATTTTATTAGGGGGATTAGATTAGGTGTAATTAGTTTAAAAAACTTGTAATTATTTTATTTTCTGTAATTTAGTGTGGGGGGGGGGTTGTACTTTAGATAATGTTTTTTAATTGTATTTAATTGTATTTAGTTTAGGGAATTTATTTAATTATAGTGTAGTGTTAGGTGTAATTGTAACTTAGGTTAGGTTTAATTTTACAGGTATATTTGTATTTATTTTAACTAGGAAGTTATTAAATAGTTAATAACTATTTAATAACTATTGTACCTAGTTAAAATAAATACAAACTTGCCTGTAAAATAAAAATAACCTTAAGCTAGCTACAATGTAACTATTAGTTATATTGTAGCTATCTTAGAGTTTATTTTATAGGTAAGTATTTAGTTTTAAATAGGAATCATGTAGTTAATGCTAGGAATATTTATTTAGATATATTTAAATTATATTTAAGTTAGGGGGTGTTAGGGTTAGGGTTAGACTTAGGTTTAGGGGTTAATAAATTTAATATAGTGGCGGCGGTGTAGGGGGGGCAGATTAGGGGTTAATAAACATAATGTAGGTGGTGGCGGTGTAGGGGGCAGAAGATTAGGGGTTAATAACTATAATGTAGGGGGCGGTGGGCTCCGGGAGCGGCAGTTTAGGGGTTAATAAGTTTATTTAGTTGCGGCGGGGTCCGGGAGCGGCGGGATAGGGGTTAATAAGTTTTATTTAGGTGGCGGCGGGGGTGGGGCGGCAGATTAGGGGTTAATAAATATAATGTAGGTGGCGGTGGTGTAGGGGGGGCAGATTAGGAGTTAATAAGTATAATGTAGGTGGCGGCGGTGTAGGGACGGCATATTAGGGGTTAATTAGTATAATGTAGGTGGCGGCGGTGTAGGGGGGGCAGATTAGGGGTTAATAAGTATAATGTAGGTGGCAGCGGTGTAGGGGGGGCAGATTAGGGGGGTTTAGACTCGGGGTACATGTTAGGGTGTTAGGTGTAGACATTACCATAGGAATCAATGGGATATCGGGCAGCAGCGAACATAAGCTCTCGCTGCTTTCCGACTCCCATTGATTCCTATGGCATCCGCCGCCTCCAGGGCGGCAGATTGAAAACCAGGTACGCTGGGCCGGAATAGTGGCGAGCGTACATGGTGGATATTTGATAACTAGCAAAAGTAGTCAGATTGTGCCGAGCTTGCGTTCGGAACATCTGTAGTGACGTAAGCATCAATCTATGTCGGACTAAGTCCGGCTGATCGTATGTTACGTCACCAAATTCTACTTTTGCCGGTTTGTAGGGTTTGATAACTAAGGCGAATCAGGCTCGCCACAAATACGCTGCGGAATTCCAGCGTATTTGTGGTTGACGGCTTGATAAATACATGCCACAGTCTGAAAAGAAGAAAAGCGTGCCAATTTCTGATGTGCGCATATTCGAGAGACGACATGCATAAAATAATGCACCGTCATGCGCTAATCCAATAAAGTGACTAACCTGTATTCTATAAGGCTAATAAAAATGGCGCTCTAACCCAATAAGCGTATTTAAGTGTCGGGACCCTGCATGCGAACACTAAAGCAAGGGGAGTAGTGAGTATCTGTCCCAGGGCTAAATATACATACATATATAGATCAACTTTTATCATTGTAAAAGTGTCCATAACAAAGCTATATGAGTGGCTATCTATTATATTTAAAAAATTATACCCATAGACACTCATCCAATATCAAGCAAGTAGTAGACAGCCAAACCAGTACTGAAACATATCAGCAGAGGTAATGGAATAAGAGTATAATGTAGATCTGTAGAGGGAGGCAGAAGACGAGTCCCTGCAACCGAATTTACAGAGGGCCTATGAAGGATTTCCCATGAGGCTAAAATTGTATCATGAACACTACCCTAAATATATACCTCTGACAAGCACTGTACTCTGAGGGGAACCGGGCCTCAACATAGACTGAAAGTCTCTTTCACTGAAGAAATCATGCACCTCTTAATTTGTTCAACCACCTCCAATAGAGGCAAAGTAAAGACTAAGGGGGATATTTATCAAAGCCTCAACTATGCTGCATTCGCCGGCACCAATACACTTGACTAACATCGACTAACATTGCGGCCAAAGACCTGAATACAATCTCCATATTTATAAAAAAAAGCCGGCAAAAAGCCGCGCACCAAGTATGGGGCGATGAGCATCGGACTGTTGTTAACTAACAGTCATCGATCTCGCTGCTATTCGGCTTTTTACCAACTTTATTTATACCCTGTAACTAAACGCTGCAACTATACTAAAATGTTTAACCCCTATCCCGCAGCTCCCAGACCCCGCGGCAACTTTAAAAAAGTTATTAACCCCTATCCCGCCGCTCCCCAATACCGCCACAACATAAATAAAATTTATTAACCCCTATCCTGCCGCTCCCGGACCCCGCCGCCACTAAATAAACGTATTAACCCCTAAAACTCTGGCCTCCCACATCACTACCATTAACTAAACCTATTAACCCCAAAACCGCCAGCCCCCCACATCGTCATAAACTAAATTAAGCTATTAACCCCTAAACCTAACAAGCTGGTAACTTTAAATTAAAATTACAACATCCCTATCTTAAAATAAATTTAAACTTACCTGTAGAATTAAAAGAAACTAATTCTAAGCTATTAATTAACCTACCCTAACTATTATACTAAAATTACATTAAACTAGCAATTAAATTAACTATATTACATATTAAAGAAACCCTAACCCTACTCAAATTATTTAAATCTACTATTAAAAATTACTAAATTACAAAAAAAATAAACGCTAAGTTACAAAAAATAAAAAACACTAAATTACGAGAAAAAAAAACCACAGTATCAAAAATAAAAAAGAATTATACCTAATCTAATAGCCCTATCAAAATAAAAAAGCCCCCACAAAATAAAAAAACCCTAGCCTACAATAAACTACCAATGGCCCTTAAATAGGTCTTTTGCGGGGCATTGCCCCAAAGAAATCAGCTCTTTTACCTGTAAAAATAAAAAAAAAACACCCCCCAACAGTAAAACCCAACCAAGCAACCCCCCAAAAAAAAAGCCTATTCAAAAAACCTAAGCTCCCCATTGCCCTGAAAAGGGCATTTGTATGGGCATTGTCCTTAAAAGGGCATTTAGCTCTTTTATCTGCCCAGACCCTACTCTAAAAATAAAACCCACCCAAAAAAACCCTTAAATAAACCTGACACTAACCACTGACTGTAATATAAAGCTTCAGTTTTTTTTTTTTTTCTTTTTTAAATTCTTTATTTCTTTTTAGAAAACAAACAATAATCAACACATAAAACAAATTACATAGAACAAATTTCCCCAAAATAGCAACAAATTTAAATCAAACCAGTTACCAGTTCCCAAATTATTCATTTTTCTTGTCCCTGTCCCCCTATTCTCCCCCGTCAATTTGACAAATGCTAACTATCAAAAAAAAAAAGAAAAAAAAAAAGAAAAAAGAAGAAAAAGGGGGCCCCTCCCTCAACTCTCACGCACTCCACTCCCCCCTCCTCTCTCACCCCTCCTATACCGTCTACTGTCTTCCTCAAGTTATCTTTAGATTGATAATTTGCTCTATATAGAGTACCGTACCCTCGCTTTGACAGCAAGCGAACTCTCTCCAATTCTTGAGAAAGGAATTTCCTCTTCCCAGACTCAATTTAAACTCAAAGGCTGCCTTTATCATTGAGTCAAGCAGAAGATTTTTCACTTCCCTCATAGAGGGAGTTTTAGAAGTTATCCAATATATAAAAATAAGTGTCCTCACTATTATTATTACCATGCGTATGAAGTTTGCTAAATTTCCCCAAGAGTTATGACCGACCAAAAAGAGGATAGAGTCCATTTCTATGTAAATCCTCGATTTCCCTATTAAAGAAAGATAATACTCTAGCTTCGCCCCAAAATTGTTTAAGTTTAGGACAATCCCATAACAAATGTCCCAAATTAGGATCTTGAAAAGAACATTTAGGGCAGACATTAGTCACTTCCATTTAGCCACCCTTCGAGGGGTTAAATAATCCCCCTGGATTAATCTAAATTGTGATTCTCTGTAATAAGAAGCCGAAAAAATTCTTTGAGTAAGTTTAAGACTGTTAATAAGTGATTTTTCTAAGTCTGTTGAGTTAGTTATTCTATCCCACCGTTTAGCTAACTCCTGTGACACGTCTTTTCTTCTAAAGATAGAAGAAATCTGTAGATATTTGACAAAAGCCTTTTCTCTGATAATTTAGCATTGATAAGAGGATGATCCTCCCATATATGGGGAGAAATTCTGACCAGACCAAGAATATAACTCTTAATTTGTAAGAAATAAAAAATATGTTTTCTCTGAATTCCTGGAAACTTTTTTTGAAAATTATCAAATACATATATTTTCTGCTGGTTATAGTCATAAAAATCACTAACAACCAAAGGATTAGCCAGTGACCATCTTTCATAAATAGCCGTCATATTTCCCAGCAGAAATCGAGTATTACCTTTTATCGGTAACCATTTAGAAATATTCGGTGCTAAGCCCATATGTTTAGATAGCGTCCTCCAACACAGCAATATATCCTTAAATAATGGATGGTCAAAAATAACCCTACTGAGCTCCATGTTGGTAGCAAAAAGAACAAAATTCAGGGAGAGGAAGGAACAGACCTGTCTTTCTAGAGACTCTTCTGAGTATATAAAAAACCGTTTTAACCAGTCTACTGGAAATCGCAGGATGGCAGCCTGATTATACCATTCTAAATTGGATAACCCTAAACCTCCTTTACAATACGGTTGATATAACCTGGCTAGCTTAAGTCTTGGTTTCCTTCCACTCCAAAGATAGTACCTTAATGCTTGATTAAAGCACAAAAGATCAGTCTTCTTAATCAAAAAGGGGAGCATCCTTAATGTATACAAAATTTTTGGAACAATAAACAATTTAAACAGGGCCACTTTACCAGTCAAAGAGACTGGGAGTGTCGCCCAAGATTTCATCGTCTCCTCTGTGTCTCTTAAAACCATGCCAATATTGTCCCTATACCAATTAGCCGAGTTGGCAGAGATCTTCAGCCCTAAATAGCTCAGAGTCTTAGTTTCCATAAATTGATAGGTTTGGAGGTCCTTTTCATCTTGTTTTAACCAAAGGATCTTAGATTTTGCAAGGTTAATCTTATAACCTGACACTATACTGTATTGATCCAGTAACTTCACGATTTCTTCAACCTGCTTTTTTGGGTTGGATACATATAGTAAGAGGTCATCCGCAAATAATGCAGTTTTAAATGTCTCCTTTCCTATGTTAATTCCGATGAGCAGATTCCATAATCTGATAGCTAAGGGCTCAATAATAAGATAAAACAACAAAGGCGACTTAGGACACCCCTGTCTAGTGCCTCTTGTCAAAGAAAAAACATCTGAGATCCCATAATTTATCAAGATAGAAGCTTTAATATCTGAGTAAATATTAGTCACAAAATCCCCAAACTGCCCCACAATCCCAAACCTCTCCAATACCTGTAAAAGGAAGGGCCACTCCACTCTGTCGAAGGCCTTCTCTGCATCCAGAGAAAGCAGTAAGGCCTCCGGCAGAGCCGAGTCGCCCCCCCCCATGATGACAAATTACATGTAGAATTTTCCTTATATTGAATTCCGAGGCCCTGCCCATAATAAACCCCGCCTGATCCTGGTGGATTATCCTAGGGAGAATTAACTTTAGCCTATCGGCCAGAATTTTCATTAAGATTCTATAATCCAGATCCAGCAAGGAGATTCGTCTATACGAGGCAATATCTGACGGGTCTTTGTTACTTTTAGGGATTACAATAATATTCGCTCTTTTAAAATTGTCTGATGTTTTAAGATTTGATATAAAATATGCATTGTAAAGATCTACCAGAACCGGGCCAATCTCAGTCTGTAACATCTGTTAGAAATCCAGAGGTAAATTATCTGTCCCTGGCGTTTTCCCCCTAGCCATTGAACTGATTGTTTTCTGAATCTCATTTTCAGATATCGGTTGGTTCAGACGCTCGCAGTCTGCTTCTGAGATTTGAGGAATGTCAGTTCTATCCAGAAATTCCGTGATTTTTCCCATTTCAGGGCTCTGAGTTGAATAGAGTTCTTTATAAAAATTCTGAAATAGTTGTGTAATTTTCTCCTGCCCTGTATAAGATGTACCCTTTATTTTCAAGGCTGCAACTGGTTTCCTCCTGGTTTGTCTCTTAAAAGTTGCAGCCATCAATTTACCGGCTTTATTGCCAAATTTTGAAAATCTAGCAGCATTCCTGTAAAGGAGTTCCTGTGCCTCCCCCAGTAGAAAAGTCTCTCTATCTTTCCTTATAGAGAAATAACTTTCTGTGTTAACTTTATTAGGATTTTTTAAATACAAAGCATATGCCTCCCTAACCTTTTCAGATAGATCCTTCTCTTTCCCTACCCTGTCCCTCTTTTGCCTTGCTACATAAGTATTAATTTCCGCTTTCATAAAAACTTTAGCAGTCTCCCAGAATAGTTGGATATTTTCTCTACAATGACTATTAAATGTCCCAAATTCTTCCCATGTATTCAAGAGAAAGTTTTTAAATTTAACCGAATCTCTAAGGTACGTAGGGAAAAAGAAGCAATTATAAGTGAAGTTTAACTTTGTTTTAAAAGATAGAGTTACTGGGGCATGGTCTGATAGCACAAAATCGTGTATATTGCACTTCTCAATTCTAGTTACCAAAGACTCAGAAATAAGGAACATATCCAATCTTGAAAGAGTATTATGTGATTTTGAACAGCAGGTATATTCCAAATTACTAGGATTCAAAAGTCTCCATATATCCACTACGTTTAAAGCCTCAGACAATAATCCAAAAATCTTTTTCTCAAATTTAATCTGGGAAGATTTATATTTGCCCTTAATTCTGTCTGGACCCATTTTTTTCCTATCCAAAAAAGAGTTAGGAGTCAGATTAAAGTCACCTGTTAATAACAATTTAGCTTTAGAGAATTTACATACAATTTTGGTTAAGGACCTCCAAACCCTTTCATCAGAGTTATTTGGACCATAAATATTAACCAGTAAATATTCCTGGTTGTGTATAATAAGCCTGATAATTAAATATCTCCCTTCTTTATCCTTTAAGACTCTGAGAGTTTTATACTCAAATTTCGTATGAAATAGGATCATTACCCCTCTAGATGGTTTAATATAAGAAGAAAAGAAAGACTCTCCCATCCATTTTGCTTTAATTTTATTGTGCTCTTTATCTGACAAGTGGGTTTCCTGAAGACAGGCTATATCAAATTTTTTATTTTTTTTTCAAAACAAGCTTTATTGAAAATAATATGAATACATAACAGAGTTAGAGTACCGTGCAGTTTTGTACATTTTAGAAAAAGTGCGTAGTCCAGAAGGGTACGGGTAAAGTTCCAAGAAGTGTGAGGTAAAGTCCATTTTAGACATAAGGCACAAGGGGGTCCCAACCAGGTGTCGGCCGTGACCTGCCCCATGCTACAAGGCATTGTATGCTGATTGTCCTTGGATGTATCTGCCCGGGTCTCTGGGAATTGCAGCTTGTTTCAACTAAACATTTTTTTTTTTTTCTTCAATAAACAAACATAAAGACCATATTTATATAAACATGAAATGAAAAGTAAAAGAAAAAAGAAAAAAGGAAAAACATATTCAGATATTCATCTAAGACATTTCAACCGCGCCAAGTATTGAAAAGAATAGAAGACATGAAGTAGAGAAGAAGGAGGTTAAGAAGAAAGTAGGGTACATGTAAGGGAGGGGGAGAGAAAAAAAAAAAAAAAAAAAAAGGGGGGAGAGGGTTTCCAGGAATAAGCTGTTTTGTGCCTGAATGGCTAGGACTTATAATTGAAAACGATGACTATATTGACTGTTTTGATTAGGTGAGGGGTGAAGACCATGTAGCCAGCATCATTTCATATGTGGCTATTTGTTTGCTCATGGTGTAATGTAGCTTTTCCAATATTAACAATTCATCTACAGCAGCTCGCCAGTCAGTGATAGTTGGCACCTCCTTCGATTTCCACAATCTAGGGATTAGCCTCTTGGCTCCTGTTAGCATGATCAGGAGAAGGGCCCGTTTTTGCTTCTCCGCTAAGTCTGGGAGATGCAAAAAGAGGATGGTCTCAGGTGAAATAGGTATGTGTGTGTTTAACTTCTCTGATATTTCCCTGATTACCGATTCCCAGTAATTTGTCAGTTTGGGGCATGCCCACCATATATGTAAAAGTGATCCTATCTCACCACACCCCCTCCAGCAGGCGGCAGAAGCCGCCGGGAATATTCTGTGTAACCTTGACGGTGTATAGTACCATCTGACTAACAATTTGAGCTGAATTTCCTGAACTGTAGCTGATACAGAAGAGTATTTAACCATTCTGAATGATTTGGACCATTCATCCTCCCCTATTTCATTATTCAAGTCTTTGTTCCACGCTCTTGTGTATGTTGGCAATTGTGTATCTGGTGGGGTGTTTAGCAGTTTGTAGATTTTTGAAATCAGTCTTTTTGGTGGTATGAGACATGTGCATAAAATTTCGTACTGAGTGAGTTCCCTGCCAAATTCGCCTTTGTTTTTATGGCATGTTAGGAAATGGGACAATTGATGATATCTCATCCAGGATGAGAAAGCGTATCCAAAGAGTTCTATCATTTCTTGTTGGGGTCTAATTTTGCCTCCGTTCAGTGCTGAATGTAGAGTGCCTAATCTCAAACTGTGTGGAGTGCAATTGCGTTTACTCAGAGCATGATAGGGTATTTCAGGGTTCTCCAGGATTGGAATCAGTGGAGAGGGAATGCTAGATATGTGAGTACTAGTGGAGATTGTTTTGTCCCACTCTGTGAGAGTTTCTATGATCAGGTGATATTTAGATAGAATCTTAGGTCGTTTGGGTGAGGGGATCCAAGCGAGGGAAGCAACGTTATTGTATTGAAGAATCTGACCATCAATCCTAACCCATTGTTTTTGCAACGTATTATGCGACCACTCGGTGAGTCTTTGGAGGTGTATGGCCCTTCTGTATAGTGTCAGGTTTGGGAAGCCCAGGCCCCCCTTTTCTCTGGGGAGATAAAGTGTCTTTTTAGGTATTCTAGGTTTTACTCCCGTCCATATGAACTGTTCTAAAATACTCTGAAGATTAATGAGATAATCCCTAGGTAAATGGATAGGAACAGTTTGCAACACATATAAAATTCGGGGAAGGATATTCATCTTTATTAGACTGATCTTGCCCACCCATGACAAAGATTTGTTCTTCCATGAGGATAGATCGTTAATTATATCTTTTTTTAAGTTAGTGTAGTTGTTTTTGTAAAGGTCTGAGGAATTAGCTGATAGATATATGCCTAGATATTTTAATTTATTAGGAGCCAATGGTACATTGTGATTCGTTGTTAAGGTTTGAATATGTTCAAGGGGTGAGTTTACATTGAGAAGTTCAGACTTCGACAAGTTTAAATGGAAGTTGGAGAGTTCTCCGTATTTCTTAAGTTCTGTGAGGAGTTCAGGGACAGATGTATCAATGTTTGATAGAGTATAGAGAACATCATCGGCGTATAACGCCTGTTTGTGTTCTGTGTCTCCGATTTGGATTCCTTTGATTATGGGGTTGAGGCGTACCCTCTGTGCCAATGCCTCTATCGAGAGGGCAAAAAGCAAGGGGGACAACGGGCACCCCTGGCGAGTGCCGTTCGAAATGGAGAAGGTGTTGGATAATGTGCCATTAATTCTAATCCGCGCATTTGGGGATGAGTAAAGTGCAAAGACTATGTTGAGGAATGGTTCCCCAAAGTTCATCGCCCTCATTACCTGACGCAGAAAAAGCCAGTCGACCCGGTCGAAGGCCTTCTCTGCGTCAGTCGAGAAGAGTGCCATAGGCACCCCTTCAACTTGTGCGAAATTTAGTATCTGTATCACTTTGGTGGTATTGTCTCGTGCCTCTCTACCCGGCACGAAACCCACTTGATCAGAGTGAACCAAGTCTGTGAGGTATCTGTTAAGGCGATTTGCTAGTATTTTGGCCAGAATTTTGATGTCTAAGTTCAAAAGGGAGATGGGTCTAAAATTTGCTGGAGAATTGGGGGGTTTTCCCAGTTTAGGTAATACAGTAATATGTGCCTCAAGCATTGTGTTGGGTAATGTTGGTTTCTCTATTAGGTTATTGAAGAGTTGGAGCATTAATGGCCCCAGCGTGTCCTTAAATGTTTTGAAATATTTTGCTGAGAAGCCGTCTGGGCCAGGGCTTTTTCCAATGGGGAAATCCTTAATAGCTAGCATAAGTTCCTCTAAGGTGATGTGGGAGTCTAGACTGTCTTTTTGTTCGGGATTTAATTTTGGTAGATCCAGAGTAGCCAGGTATTGGTCTATGCAATGTTCCTTGGAATGTATGTCTGCAGAGGGATCTAGGGAACCTAGGGGCTGTTGTATATTATACAGCTTTTGATAATAGGAATGAAATGAATTGGCTATCTGTTTGCTGCCTTTTGTTGTGGTCCCATCTGAATTTAATAAGAAATGAATGTGCGTCTTTAACTGTTTTCTGCGTATTGCCCTAGCTAACAGTTTTCCGGGCTTATTGCCGCCTTCATAATATTGTTGCTTTATATTCAAAGTCTTACGGTGGTATGTCTCTAGGAGGTGTGCCTTAAGAGCCCTTCTGGAAGTGTCTAGAGCGGTTCTGGTGTCATGATCCAGTGGATTTCTTTTATGTTTTTCTTCTAATTGTGTGATTGTGTGAAGCAATTGGTTGTGTCTTAGTCTGTTTTGTTTGTTAAGTCGTGCCTTATGTTTAAGGAATACCCCCCTAATAACGCATTTATGCGCTTCCCAGGCGTTAGTTATTGATGTTTGTGAAGGGTCATTATGTTTTAGATAATCCTCTAGTGATTTTTGTATGTTTATTTTGATGGTAGGATCGCTCAGTAGTGAGTCGTCAAGCTTCCAGATATAAGTCGTAGGAGGAAGGTCAGGCCACAAGACTGAGCATGTAACTGGGGCGTGATCTGACCAAGTTATGGACCCAATAGTACAGTTAGTCACCATGTCCATGCCATTCGAGTCTGTATAGAAATAATCTATACGGGAGTATTTATTGTGGGGGGGAGAAAAGTATGTATAATCTTTAAGTGCAGGGTGTAATGTGCGCCATATATCATGTAATTGGAGGTTAAAGAGTGAGGTTTTGACTGATTTAATTATTTTAGGTGATGTGCTGACGGCTCCATTGGATGTGTCCAACTGAGCGTCCATTGAAATGTTAAAATCACCGGAAAGGAATATCGGGCCCTTCGCGAAATCAAGGAGGAGTTTGGAGATTTTAGAAAAGAATGTATGTTGGTCAGTATTTGGGCTATATAGGGTCGCTAATGTAATAGGGTGCTCGTATAGTTGACCAGTCACAATTAGGTATCTACCTTCTGGATCTCTCTCAATATGTGAGATTTTTAAGGGTAGAGAATGGTGTATCAGGACACCCACTCCGCCTTTTTTAGATTGCCCTGAGGCAAAGATTGCTGTGGGATATTGGGAGTTGAACCATTTTGGTTCTCTACCCTTGCGGAAGTGGGTTTCCTGAAAAAATAACACATGGCTGTATAAGTTTTTTAAAGCTCTAAAGGCTATGGACCTCTTACCTGGATTGTTTAATCCTTTTGCATTTATGGTAGTCATCGTCAGGCCATGTGAGCCAAACTTGCTCGGATGATGAGTCATCCTGGAGGGGAAAAAAAAAAAAAAAAAAAAAAAAGGGGGGAGGAAGGGGCGAGTAGAGGGAATAGGATGGAAAGGTTTAGAAAGAAAGTCTGCTGAGGTAGGATTAAGAGGGATTTAGAAGGATTAATTAATATAGCTAGAAAAGAAAGTCAGAAATAAGAGATAGAAGAGTGAGACCTGGCGTGTGGTCTTAACCCAGATTATTTTCTGAATGTGATAAGAATAGTTTTCAAATTACCGTTACACTTACAAATAAAATAGCACAAAAGAAAAAAGGGTTTGTTCGGGGTAGTAACCCTCAAGCATGTACAAGAAGTGGTGATGAGTTTTACACTCCTAAAAATGGTCTAGTAGCTAGCATGTGGAACATGGAAATCTGGCCGTAGTAGTATGTTTGGTAGGAGTATAGGCTTTAAAGGTAGTTTAAGAGGGAGGGTATAGGAGGAAGGAAAGAATAGAAAGGGAAAGAAAGAAGGTGAGGTTGTATAGGAGAGCAGCTGTAGGGAGAAATAGGAGTGCTTAAGATGTAGGGGAGGAATTAGAGATAGGTAGGAAGAGGGGGGATGAGGGAGCAAAGTCAAGTAGGGGAGGGGAGAGATGTCAGTGGAAGAGGGGGATCTGGGAGGGGAAGAGGTTGGTGGTGGGAGGAAGGAGAGGGAAGGGATGTTGAGGGGAAGATGGGAATAGGACTAGGGAAAGAGGGGGAGATTGGGGTGGGTATGGGAATGGAGTAAGGGATATGGAGAGGATTGAGGATGGGTAGGGCGGAGGGGAAAGGGGAAGCGAGGGAGGGTGAGGAGGGAGGTAGGAAGAGGGGGTTAGAGAAAGGAGGGATATGGGGGTATAGCAGAGAAAGGGGCTGTGACGGTTAATGTGAGAGTGAGCCTAAATTTGGTGTTGGGTATATGAAATGTGAAATCCTATATCTTTATATATGAACCCATAGGTGGGACTGTGGAGCTGTGTACCTAAATGCGGTGCATACAACAGGTCAAAAAGGAACTGCATTGGTTCAACCAAACTTTGATAATGTGACGAGACAGTAGAGCTATGCCTCTATATAGAAACAAGGTAACTAAGGCAAACAGTATGTAAACTAATTAATTTAAACATTTTAAATGAGCAGATTAAATATTCATAACATTTTTTAGTTGAGTGAAAACATATTAAGCTGAGAGTTATTAGAAGAACCCATGGTCCTGATTCCATTTCACAAGTTCTCAGTATTTATTTTGTACCAAGGGCTGATCGGCTCAAGTACTGGGCAACTTTAATAACTTTAGGTATATAAACATTCAAAAAACAACCGATAACCCCAATTAGTGTTCAACAACAAGGCAAGAGAAAAAGGATACATCAGAGGCTTCTCTTCACAATAGACCTTGATATCTTCTAACGTGGTTTAGTCTCCATTGACTGCCATTGAATCAGGAATTTGAAGAGTCACTAACAGGGGTAGTTTTCCGTTGTGGAGGGTCCTCATTGATCGAGAGTCCTGAGTAGAAAGCTTCTTCGTCTGAACCCGGATGGTATATTGCTGATTTGTTCTGATTTGTGGCCATAATTGACACAGGGAAGCCCCAGCGATACTGGATTTTATGGGCCCTGAGTTTAGCCGTAATATGGCCTAACTCCCTCCTTTTCTGAAGAGTAGTAGGTGATAAGTCCGAGAATATTTGTATCTCTTCTCCTGCATGGTAAACTGGGTGTTTGAGTCGTGCGCATTTGAGTATTTCTTCCTTGTCTTTATAGTTAAGGAAGCGGGCAATGATATCTCTGGGGGGGGCTTTGGGAGGCGGTTTTGCTCTGAGCGCTCTATGTGCGCGTTCTAAAACTATGGCAGGGGCTGAGGGTGAATCCTTCAGTGTACGAAACAGGCTTTGAAGGTAGCCGTCTATTGCAGGGGGGTAGATAGATTCTGATACTCCTCTGAAGCGTAGATTATTTCTTCTCCCCCTGTTGTCCAGGTCTTCTATTTTATCAGACAACTGTTGTATCATTTCAGAGTTACTCTGGACTTCTGCTGTGATTGATTTCACTGATGATGAGTGCTCGCGTTGCTCTGTTTCTACCTGCGAGATTCTAGTGTCAAGGGCAGAGATATCACCCCGAAGTTCATTAAATAAACTGCGCATTTCTTGGACTGCATTCTTAATATCTTCTTTGGAAGAAAGGTGTTTTAAGTCCTCCTTAGTAATTAAGTGATGTGCCTGTCTGTCTGAGCCTTTTTGCTGCATGTTATCAGCACGTGGGTTAGTTTCCATATTGTCCGCTGCTAATGGCGTAGTGGTATCTGCTTGTTTTAGATATTTGTTAAGTGTGCCTGCAGGGGTATTTTTCTCTGCTTTTTGCTGTTTTTTGCAAGGCATCCCTTATTTTACTTATCTTGAAATAATGAAAGAGTTAACAAATATTTCTTTGTAATATATTCATCATAAGCAGAAGTTGTCTTTATATGGATATCTAGTAAATGAAAAAATTGCAGGGGATCTAGGCAGAATTTTATATCCAGTACTAAAGACACAAGGTAATAGTATGTCAGTTAATATAGCAAACAGTGATGAAGCTGTGCCAGCCCTATTTTGAATGTGATGAATCCCTGAACTGTCTATTTTATGTCCCAGGTTAGGTGTTAATTCACTCTGTAGCAAAGCACCCTTTTATTGCTGAAGCAAAACTTATAACCTATAAGACTAGTTGAAATGTCCAGGAATGTTACTCACTGTATACTTATAACCAGTACGGAGTGCATATATGTAAGGTCTTTTCTTTCTGTTTTTCCGGCCTCTAATAAAAAAAAGCCTAAGGCAAAGACCTGTATTTAAGAGAGAGTGGTCGCAATGTTTAATATCCCCACTATGGTTATCACAATTATATCTCCGGTTCCGGGGTGTTGTAGTAAAAGCCGGGTCTCATACGTCTCCTTTGTTAGCTACTACATAAGTTTATTTCAGTCCGGGGTGTAATGCTATGTTACGTCGGTTCAGCTGGGTGAACTGAGTTGCGCACTTAGGCCCTGTTGCTGGCGGTGAGTGTCGGAAGCGTGTGTGTGTTATTTGCTTACCGCTTACGATGCAAGTCAATCTCCTTCTCCCTTGCTGGGTCTAAGTGCCGATAGCAATCAGATGCCTTCTTCTGTGAGGGATCGGGTCGTGAGGAGACGATAGAGGCCGCGGATTCCCCTGCGAGATCTCTACAACTCTGTGTGCAAGTAAGGGGTGAGGCCTTGTGACCCCTTCTCTCTGCTCGTTCTGTTTAGCGCAATATATTGGCCATCAAAATAAGATCATATCAGAAGTAAAGCTTCAGTGTTCCATTGCAGACATGAATTTAGTAAAAAGGAGTGATAATATAATATTTAAATGATAAGTACAGCTTGAGGGTTGAAGAGCACTTCTAGAACACTGCCATCTGCCTGCGTGGCTTGGCTCCGCCCCCCATCAAAATTACTTTTACCTAAATAATTTAAAATTGCTTTCCTTTTGACTGGGGAATGAATCCCCCCTACATTACAGGTTAAAACCTTTACCATTCTTCAGCTACCCAGAAAAAGACCTAAAGGAGGAAGAGTAAGCGCCGACTTAGGAAGGGAAGGAGGGAGCGAGAGAGAGAAGGGAGAGGGGGAAAAGAAGAAAAAAAAAATGTATACTTAATATACTCTTATCCAGTGATTGTGCATGTTGCAGCCAATAATACAGTGACTAACTATTCTATACTTAAACATATAAACACCAGATAGATTTGCATATGGTGTATAGCCCTTATTAACCAAAAGATACAGACATAATATCGTTCTATTGGGTAAATATATCTTCTTCAAACAATACATAACAGTGATTGTTTAATTCTATACTCAAGCCCATAAAACATGTGCTAACCCACTGTTCCATAGATCTGCAAAATTCAGACTTTATATTCGAACTGTGACTATTCCACAGTTAAATATATACCAATTTATACTTGATATATTCTTATCCAGTGATTGTGCGTATTGCAACCAATAATACAGTGATTAACTGTTCTATACTTAAACATATAAACACAAAATAGGTTTGCATATGGTGTTTAACCCTTTTAACCAAAGATACAGACATAATATCCTTCTCAAACAGTATATAACAATGATTATTTGCTTCTATACTCAAACCCATAAAGCATGTGCTAACCAATTGTTCCATTAATGTGCAAGGGGGAGTGTAGTGTTTAACCCTTATTATCAAAAATACAAACATGTCATTTTGTTTCCTAAATGTGTCTTCTTCAAATAATACACTATGTGACCGTGATTGTTTGGTCTCTACTTAAACCCGTATTACACATATTATCCATCTGTTCAAATATACAAAATTCAAGCATGAAAATTTTACAGTGACTATTCACACACAAAAATAAAAAAAAAAATTCCTTTGCAGGAATGCCTCTAAGTAACTATACATCTACCTGCAATTAAACACAGATAGCATAGGCAGTACTTTAATAATAAAAAAAAGAAAAAAAAAATTCCTTTGCAGGAATACCTCTAATTATCTATACATCTATCTGCAATTAAACACAGATAGCATAGGCAGTAAGAGGGAAAAAAAAAAAAACAAGTTAAAAAGGGACAGGGAACTCTCATTAAATATATTAACTTTTTGATTCATTTTCTAAAAAATTTTGGGCAGCTTCAGGGGAATCAAAAAAAACAAAGTCAGACCCAGATTTGATCTTCAGCTTGGCTGGGTACAAAAGAGAAAAAAGTCTGTTTTCAGACACCAGACGAGAGCATATTGATGAAAACTGCTTCCTCTTCAGCGATGTTTCCATAGAAAAGTCCTGAAAGAGTAGGATTTTCGTTCCTTGAAATTGTAGCACTTTCTTCTTCCTATAGGCCCTTAGAATCTCATTTTTCCCTTGAAAGTTGAAGAATTTTGCAATCACCGGCCTCGGTTTCCTCTCCTTCAACATATTCTCCTCTCTCTCTCTCTCTCTCTCTTCCCAGCCTATGAACTCTTTCAATTGTAAAGATGTTACTCTCAGGATTCAGGCCTAGTATTTCCGGAAGTGAGTGCTCAGCAAATTTCTTGAGATCTTGAAATTACATAGCTTCTGGTATGATTGCTTCTCCTTGACCTGTTTTCCATATCCTCGATCTTATTGGATAAAGCTGCATTCTGTTTTTGGAGTGCTTCTATTTGTAGCAGTATAGTGTTTTGAGTGTCTTCACAGTTAGAGATTCTCTGTTCAGCCTCTCTTAGCCTTTCTGCTTGCGATTTTAACTCTTCCAAAATTGTATCTACCCTTTTATAGAATTCCTCTATTTTAGGACTAATTAAATCTGCCACCAAAGCTGCAATTTCACCGGCATTCGGGCGTTAGAAGCCTCAGGATTCCTTTCTTCCATCATGGATTTATTTGGGGAAGTGGCAGGAGTGGCCTTGTTGTTCTTCCTCTCCATTTGCTTTTATTTAGGTGACATTTTGGACTGAGTAAGATATTTATCCATATGTAGCAATCTGCAGCTTTTTGCACAGCTTAAGCTTTTATTTATAATGCAGCTTACACCCAAGGTGAAGAAGATTTTTCTTTTTTTCTTTTTTCTTTTCCTTTTTCTTTCTCTTTTCTTTTCTAAATACCCATATAGGAGAGAAATGTGAAGCAAGCAAGGTAGATGATACCAGAGGGGAAACTTATAGCCACTTTATTATAAAAATTAGCTAACAGATGGCAAGATTAACAATGCACACCAGCTGCTCCCTCAATTCTTTCAAGGGCCCTTCCAAAGCACAAACCAAGAATCCAGCTCATGTGACCCAGCTGCAGCACTCATACAGTTCACCTTGGTTATCCTATGAAGCCTCCAAAAAATAGATATGTTTCAGCAAATCAGGCTCAATTAGCAATGCATTTTACACCCAAGGTAAAGAAATTCTTCCAAATAGATACCCATATAGGAGAGAAAAGTATCATTGCGATAAAGAACAGTACATTAAAACTTGTATTTCTCCTATAATGGAAATTTGATGGCACGTAACAACGTTTGCAAAATGCACCAATTACTTCCTCAATATCCAGTCTCTCTGGGGGGGTTTTCTTATTTAGGAGATACTTTTAGGGGGGTACTTAGGGGAGTAAAATATAATAACTCAGTGAGAAGATAGCAAAAGTAAAAGTTCCTACCTCCCCTTTCTCCCCTCTCCTTTGGCTTCTCCTTACCCCAGGATCCTTCTAGGTCCTCTCCATTTTAGCTTTCTTTATGGGGGTTGAAGACCTCTCAAATAGAGGCAGCTCTGCAGTTCTCGGGTGTACCTCTCTCACCCTTTCAGGCACCAAAGAACCCCAGCATTAGTCGGCAGCTTCCAGCCCACAGGAAAGCCGCAAGACCCTTCTTCTGCTAGTGTTGCCGCAGCCTGCATGGTTTCCCACACCACAGCGCTTCCCTTGCCGTTCTCTCCCAGAGCGCGGGTGTCTGCTTCCTGATATCCTCTCCTGCCGTAGCACATTGACACTCTCACCCTCCGGGGGAAAAAGCACATCACTCCCAGCCTCTGTTGCAGACGCGGCTTTCTCTGTGCCGCCTTCCTGTCTGCACTTTACCTGGGCTAGCGCTGACTATGCTGCGTGGTGACGCAACAGAGCACTTCCCCCATAAAGCTTCAGTTTATCCTTAGTGAAACAGGTAGTTACTGATAAAAAATATACAGATGTAGTATCTTTTCTTTAAGACCCAGAGTCTGTATTATTTTACAGTGGTTATAGCAAGGTTGTATATCATAGTTTAGATATAGATAGATACTGTGATTTATAGTATCACCTATGTCCAAGTATGAAAGTTTAATCTTAGGGAAACTTATAAGTTCATGCAGTATTGGATATAGTAATACCAACAGAGTGGAAAACAACAAATGCTATAAATTTCCCCTAAAGAATTCTGCAGATAGGTACCTAACAGTTAGCCAACAGTAAAATGAGTAACAGGAAAAGTTGATATGGAGTGAGGAGCGAGGCTTACCCCTTTTCATATAGTTAAATCAGGCAGCGTTGTTTAGAGCTGGCAAGTGAGCAGGTAACTCTCAGAGCACATGCTGGAGGAAGATGCGGCTCAAGAAGGTGACATCAGAGCCGACAGCATGTGCAGATCAGGCAGTATAAACGGGGAATGCTGTGAAGATCCTGTAGGTGAAAAGACTGATATACTTCGATCTGCAGGCAGCTGGAGTGAAGAGGAATCCTTAGCTGAACAAAGGAGTTCTTCCGTATTAAACAGGTAGCGCTTTGAGGGAAGGAAGGAATCCAGTAAATCAGGCAGAAGCAACAGGAATGGCTTAGGATATGCTGGATACTTCGATACCAAGCAAAGATTTGAAGTATCCAGCGCAATAAATAGGCCTCAAGAAAGAAAGGTACCTCCCCTTAAAGGGACAGGATGTTACACCGACGATTCACTTACAGTTTTTGAAGTTCCGTTTGAAGGATCCATCCAGCTGGCAAGAAGTCTTCATCCGGGCAGCCTCTTTCATCTTCATCCATCCGGCAAAGTCTTCATCTATGCAGCCTCTTCTATCTTCATCCATCCAGCGCTGAGCGGGTCCATCCTGAAGACATCCGGTGCGGAGCTCCTCTTCAATAAAGTCACCGCCGTAAACTGGAACTTGAATGCAAGTGACGTCATCCAAGATGGCGTCCCTTGCATTTCTATTGGCTGAAAGGTTCCAATCAGCCAATAGGATTAGAGCTGCTAAAATCCTATTGACTGTTCCAATCAGCCAATAGGATGAGCTGATTGGAACAGCCAATAGGATTGAGCTCTCATCCTATTGGCTGATTGGAACAGCCAATAGGATTGAGCTCTCATCCTATTGGCTGATTGAAATCTTTCAGCCAATAGGAATGCAAGGGACCCCATCTTGGATGACGTCACTAGCATTCAAGTCCAGTTTACGGCGGCGACCGTATTGAAGAGGAGCACCGTGCTGGATGGACCCGCTCCACGTCGGATGGATGAAGATGGAAGAGGCCGCACGGATGAAGACTTCTTGCCGCCCGGATGAAGACTTCTTGCTAGCTTGATGGATCCTTCAAGCGGAACTTCAAAAACTGTAAGTGGATCGTCGGGGGTTAGTGTTAGGTTTATTTAAGGGTTGTTTGGGTGGGTTTTATTTTTAGAGTAGGGTCTGGGCAGGTAAAAGAGCTAAATGCCCTTTTAAGGGCAATGCCCATATCAATGCCCTTTTCAGGGCAAGGGGGGAGCTTAGGTTTTTTTAGATAGGCTTTTTATTTGGGGGGTTGGTTAGTTGGGTGGTGGGTTTTACTTTTGGGGGGTGTTTGTATTTTTTTTAACAGGTGAAAGAGCTGATTTCTTTGGGGCAATGCCCCGCAAAAGGCCTTTTTTAAGGGCCATTGGTAGTTTATTGTAGGCTATGGGGGTTTTTTTATTTTGGGGGGGCTTTTTTTATTTTGATAGGGCTATTAGATTAGGTGTAATTCATTTTTATTTTTGATACTTTGGTTTGTTTGTTTTTTTCGTAATTTAGTGTTTTTTATTTTTTGCAACTTAGAATTAATTTTTTTTGTAATTTATTCATTTTTAATAGTAGATTTAAATAATTTGAGTAGGGTTAGGGGTTTTTAATATGTAATATAGTTAATTTAATTGCTAGTTTAATGTAATTTTAGTATAATAGTTAAGGTAGGTTAATTAATAGTTTAGAATTAGTTTCTTTTAATTCTACAGGTAAGATTAAATTTATTTTAAGATACAGATGTTGTAATTTTAATGTAAAGTTAGCGGCTTGTTAGGTTTAGGGGTTAATAGCTTAATTTAGATTATGGCGATGTGGGGGGCTGGCGGTTTAGGAGTTAATAGGTTTAGTTAATGGTAGTGATGTGGGAGGCCAGAGTTTTAGAGGTTAATACGTTTATTTAGTGGCGGCTGGGTCCGGGAGCGGTGGGATAGGAGTTAATAACTTAATTTAGGTTGCAGCGGGGTCCGGGAGAAGCGGGATAGAGGTTAATACATTTATTTAGTAGCGGTGGTGTCGGGGAGCGGCGGAATAGGGGTTAATAACATTATTTAGGTTGTGGCGATGTCGGGGCGGCAGATTAGGGGTGTTTAGACTCGGTGCTTATGTTAGGGTGTTAGGTGTAAACATAACTGGTTTTCTACCATAGAAATCAATAGGATATCTGGCAGCATCGAACATAAGCTTTCGGTGCTTTCAGACTCCCATTGATTCCTATGGCATCCGCGGCCTCCAGGGTGGCGGGATGAAAACCAGGTACGCTGGGCCGGAAAAGCAGCGAGTGTACCTGTTAACTATTTGATAACTTTTAAAAAGTGTCAAATAGTACTGAATGTGTATTCGGAACATCTGTAATGACGTAAGCATCGATCTGTGTCGGATTGAGACTGGCGGATCATATGTTACATCACAGATTTTTTGTCGGTCTGTAGGCTTTGATAACCAGGTCGAATCAAGCTCGCCACAATTACGCTGTGGAATTCCAGCTTATTTGCGGTTGACGGCTTGATAAATATCCCCCTAAGGTATGTGTGAGGTGGAAGGGGTTTTATAGGATCTTGGGGTATGGGAAACTCTGCTCCTAGTGGTAGGAATGTAATCCCACATGTAACGGATCGTGGATTCTCGCCACCTAAATGAAAGAAAGTTAGTTTTAATGACCATAATAAACCAGTTTATAAAAGCATTTTTTAATTGAGTGCTTTCAATCGGAAGCTGTTTTGGTCACTCCATTGACAAAAAAGCTGGAGAAATATTGATTCTGTTGTGCTGTGCAACCAATCTTGTCAATATCTCTCTAGCCTTTTGTCAATGGGACAGGGGTAAAATTGTTGACAAGTAAGTAACAAAATAGTTTTCTGTGGATGGCTGCTACTCATGAACAACAATTAAAAATGGACTTTTAGGAACAGGTTTTCTGAAAATATTACCATTCCATTACAAAAAACAAACATTCAAGACAGTAAACCCCTTCTGCAGTCTTGCAATAAAAATCATACTTGGTGAGTTTGACAATATATGTATTGTCACCTTGTTTGCTGCTGTTGTTTTTCAATAGCCAAACTCCACCCACCTCTTTCCTTATTTGGTGAAGCCACTGCTGATTTATTATGCTGTTTTTTTACTGAAGTACACAAGGCTTAACAGTCATTAAAGCAAACTGCATTGCAGGGTTAGGCTTGTAAGTCCTGAGATCTGCAGTTCTCAGAATTGGAAACCTTCATTTCTGACTTAAATTATAGGGAAAGAGGACAAAATAAACAATAAAAGCATATTGCAAAGTTTACTGTCCTTATAAATGCAACATGGAGAGATTATGTACGTTTTGTGCATTGTGCAAAAGTATTTTCTTCTACATTTGAATTTATTTTCTAAGAAACATAAAATTTAAATTAAATTATTATGTTCTATCTCAAGAAAATATAATTTTGATAATTATGTGTGCTTATTAATGTATCTAAGTATTAAAAAAATGACTACAATTGACAGAAAGAGGTTTGTGTGGTTTTTGGCTTCATATACCTCTCCCCCAGTTAACAAAAAAAATAACTGTCATGCTATGCTCTCTTTTTGACATACTCCAGTATATAGTTGGCTTATTTCAAATCTGTCATATGTACAGATTTTTTCATATGCTGCCTTTACTCATTCTGATATCGTATGACTTTTACAAAGTGATTAAACTGTGGAGTGTTTAAGATATAATCGAAAACATTATATTTTTTCCAAACATTTCATATACATGCTAGTAGGTAACACAGTTGCAGATTAAATTACATTCAGTTCTATTTAGGAACATTTGTGGGGTATTATTTTTGTGGTTAAACAGTGTTTTTAATCCATAGATTGATACATTTGTATGACCACAAAACCAATTGCAGAGTTAAAAATGTATCGGGAATGAATACTTTATGCATATTTTGTATATGAAATAGCTGTTTCTGCTCATTGAAACCAAACACTAATCAAATGGGCTGAACTTCCAAAGAGAGCAGACCCCAGTATCTTATCTATTTATATTTACACATAATCCTCCTGATCTCATATCACGATTCACAGTGAGACCAATATGTAGGACCTAATAATCTGTCAAAGAGAAAAATCACATAAAATCTTTGAACCTTTTATTGTAATGTAGGTGTTTTCCCTTCACATACAGAAGCCTGCATAGTGACATAAACATCTATCAAGGTAAAATGTTTCTAAATTCTTTGAGTTTTTGACAAGACTTCTTAGATTATCTCACCCAAATGGAGAAATTTAGATCATCAGGCCTTTAATGTGAACAATGAAAAATAACATTTTATTATTTCTATGTCCCATTCCCAACTGGGAGTGTAATTTCTTCTAAAACGTCTTCTTTACATATCTTTTCTATAACCAGTACTTAAGTACTGTATTATAATATTCAGTAATGATGGGGCTTCAACCGACAAAAGCAGCTTTTTCAAATGTCAAAATAAAGTTAAATAAAGGTAAATGAGCTACATGTAAACAACTTAATACACTCTTGCTGGCACAAAAGCATCAAATGCTTGTGTTAAATTGGTCACCTTTTTAATGGGATTAATTTAAGCTAAACTGGAGATTTTTTGTAAGTATATTAAGATTTGTAAAGGTTGAACTTGATGAACTTCAGCCTTTTTCAACCTCATCTACTATGTTACTATATGTAAAAAATCTGGAGTAGACTGCCCCTTTAATTTTGACTTCCATGTTTCATTAAAGGGACAGTCTACACCAGAATTTTTATTGTTTTAAAAGATAGATAATCCCTTTATTACCCATTTCCCAGTTTTGCATAACAAACACAGTTATAATAATATACTTTTAACCTCTGTGATTATCTTGTATCTAAGCCTCTGCAAACTGCCCCTTTTTTCAGTTCTTTTGACAGACTTGCAGTCTAGCCAATCAGTGCCTGCTCCCAGATAACTTCACGTGCACGAGCACAGTGTTATCTATATGAAATATGTGAACTAACACCCTCTAGTGGTGAAAAACTGTTAAAATGCAATCTGAAAAGAGGTGGGCTTCAAGGTCTAAGAAATAAGCATATGAACCTCCTTGGTTAAGCTTTCAACTAAGAATACCTGGGGAGCGATCCGATATAAGGCTCAGGTTTCAGCGCAAGCGTGGAAACCTGCGCCGCCTGTAGTTTCAGCTCACAACTCGAGCTATCCCATATACGGTGCCGTCAGATGCTAAAGTGCCGTAAGTCTCACAAACCAGCGATGTCCAGAAATCTGCGTAAGTACAAATTTCTGGAGTCGCCAGTGGCTTACGGCACTTTAGAAACTGCCGCCGCATAAAAAAACCTGACTAAGTTATTAAATCACCCGTACTGTCTAACACGCCTCCCAAACATAGCCCGACACGTATACCCCTCTAGCCGCTATCCCCCCTCACTCTCCTAATAATAATAAATGTATTAACCCCTAAACCGCCACTCCCGGACCCCGCTGCACCTAATAAAGTTATTAACCCTTAAACCGCCGCTCCCGGACCCCGCCGTCACCAACAGTATCTATAGTACTCCCTAATGTGAGCCCCCTACACCGCCGCTACCTATTTTATCTATATTACCCCCTAATGTGAGCTCCTACACCGCCGCCATCTATATTACCTACCCCCTAATGTGAGCTCCTACTCAGCCGCCATCTATATTACCTACCCCCTAATGTGAGCCCCTTACACCGCCGCCATCTATATTAACTACCCCCTAATGTGAGCCCCTTACACCGCCGCCATCTATATTAACTACCCCCTAATGTGAGCTCCTACCCCGCCGCCAGCTATATTAAAATTATTAACCCCTAATCTAATACCCCTACACCGCCGCCAGCTATATTACATACATTAACCCTTAATCTAATCCCCCTAAAGTAATCACCTCTATTACCAGCCCTTAAAAGGGCCTTTTGCGTGACATTGCCCCAAAGTAACAGCTCTATTGCCAGCCCTTAAAAGGGCTTTTTGCGGGGCAAGCCCCAAAGAAATCAGCTCTTTTACCAGCCCTTAAAAGGGCTTTTGGCGGGGCATTGTCACAAAGAAATCAGCTCTTTTGCCTCTAATCTAAATCCCCCTACACCGCCGCCACCTATAATAAATGTATTACCCCCTAATCTAATCCCCCTACACCGCCGCCACCTATATTAAATGTATTAACCCCTAATCTAATCCCCCTACACCGCCGCCACCTATATTAAATAGATTAACCCCTAATCGAATCCCCCTACACCGCCGCCACCTAAATGAACTATATTAACCCTAATTATATTAGGGTTAATATAGTTAATATAGTTATATTATATACATTAACCCTAATTATATTAGGGTTAATATAGTTGATATCGTTATTATATTATATATATATTAAGTATAATAACCCTATATAACTCTAACATCCCTAACTAAATTCTTATTAAAATAAATCTAATTAATATTAATATTATTAATTAAAATATTCCTATTTAAATCTAAATACTTACCTATAAAATAAACCCTAAGATAGCTACAATATAATTAATAATAATTACATTGTAGCTATTTTTGGGTTTATATTTATTTTACAGGTAACTTGGTATTTATTTTAATTAGGTACAATAGCTATTAAATAGTCAATAACTATTTAATAGCTACCTAGTTAAAATAATTACAAATTTACCTGTAAAATAAATCCTAATCTAAGTTACAAATACACCTACACTATCAATAAATTAAATAAACTACAAATATCTAAACTAAACTACAATTAAATACACTAAACTAAATTACAAAAAATAAAAAAAATTACAAGAATTTTAAGCTAATTACACCTATTCTAAGCACCCTAATAAAATAACAAAGCCCCCCAAAATAAAAAAAAATTCCCTACCCTAATCTAAATTACAAAAGTTAACAGCTCTATTACCAGCCCTTAAAAGGGCCTTTTGTGGGGCATGCCCCAAAGAATTCAGCTCTTTTGCCTGTAAAAAAAAACAACACCCCCCATTACAACCCACATGCCCCTACTCCAACCCACCCAATTCCCCCTTAAAAAACCTAAGTCTAACCCCCAAGTGCTCCTTACCTGTCCTGAAGACCGGTGGAGAAGGTCCTGTTCCAGGCGGGGACCTCTTCTTCCAGGCGGCGACCTCTTCTTCTTCCAGGATCCAGCCGGCGCGGAGCGGAGGAGTTGAAGACCGATGACCGCGGAGCTGAAGACTGTCCATCTGGAACTGAAGACCGGCGATGCTGGAACTGAAGATCGGCGACGCTGGAAGCAAAGACCTCTGGAACTGAAGACCGGAGCCGGAATGTGGAGGATCCTCTTTATACGATCGCTGCCGTACACTGAATAGGAATTCAAGGTACGCAATTAAAAATGGCGTCCCTTGAATTCCTATTGGCTGATTTGAGCCTTCAAATTCAAATCAGCCAATCGGATGCGAGCTACTTTAATTCTATTGGCTGATTTGAATAGCCAATAGAATAAGAGCTACTGTAATTCTATTGGCTATTCTAATCAGCCAATAGAATTACAGTAGCTCTTATTCTATTGGCTATTCAAATCAGCCAATAGAATTAAAGTAGCTCGCATCCGATTGGCTGATTTGAATTTGAAGGCTCAAATCAGTCAATAGAAATTCAAGGGAAGCCATTTTTAATCGTGTACCTTGAATTCCTATTCAGTGTACGGCGGCGATCGTATGAAGAGGATCCTCCACATTCCGGCTCCGGTCTTCAGTTCCAGAGGTCTTCGGTTCCAGCGTCGCCGGTCTTCAGTTCCAGCATCGCCGGTCTTCAGTTCCAGATGGACGGTCTTCAGCACAGCGGTCATCGGTCTTCAACTCCTCTGCTCTGCGCCGGTTGGATCCTGGAAGAAGAAGAGGTTGCCGCCTGGAAGAAGAGGTTGCCACATGGAACAGGACCTTCTCCGCCGGTCTTCAGGACAGGTAATGGAGCACTTGGGGGTTAGACTTAGGTTTTTTTAAGAGGGGATTGGGTGGGTTAGAATAGGGGTATGTGGGTTGTAATGGGGGGGGTGTTGTTGTTTTTTTACAGGCAAAAGAGCTGAATTCTTTGGGGCATGCCCCACAAAAGGCCCTTTTAAGGGCTGGTAATAGAGCTGTTAACTTTTGTAATTTAGATTAGGGTAGGGACATTTTTTTATTTTGGGGGGCTTTGTTATTTTATTAGGGGGCTTAGAATAGATGTAATTAGCTTAAAATTCTTGTAATCTTTTTTTATTTTTTGTAATTTAGTGTTTGTTTTTTTTGTAATTTAGTTTAGTGTATTTAATTGTAGTTTAGTTTAGATATTTGTAGTTTATTTAATTTATTGATAGTGTAGGTGTATTTGTAACTTAGGTTAGGATTTATTTTACAGGTAAATTGGTAATTATTTTAACTAGGTAGCTATTAAATAGTTATTAACTATTTAATAGCTATTGTACCTAGTTAAAATAAATACCGAGTTACCTGTAAAATAAATATAAACCCTAAAATAGCTACAATGTAATTATTAATTATATTGTAGCTATCTTAGGCCTAGATTTAGAGTTCGGCGGTAGCCGTCAAAACCAGCGTTAGAGGCTCCTAACGCTGGTTTTGGCCGCCCGCTGGTATTTGGAGTCAGTCAGGAAAGGGTCTAACGCTCACTTTTCAGCCGCGACTTTTCCATACCGCAGATCCCCCTACGCCATTTGCGTAGCCTATCTTTTCAATGGGATCTTCCTAACGCTGGTATTTAGAGTCGTTTCTGCAGTGAGCGTTAGAGCTCTAACGACAAAATTCCAGCCGCCTGAAAATAGCAGGAGTTAAGAGCTTTCTGGCTAACGCCGGTTTATAAAGCTCTTAACTACTGTACCCTAAAGTACACTAACACCCATAAACTACCTATGTACCCCTAAACCGAGGTCCCCCCACATCGCCGCCACTCGATTAAAATTTTTAACCCCTAATCTGCCGACCGCCACCTACGTTATCCTTATGTACCCCTAATCTGCTGCCCCTAACCCCGCCGACCCCTATATTATATTTATTAACCCCTAACTTGCCCCACACAACGTCGCCGCAAGCTACTTAAAATAATTAACCCCTAATCTTCCGACCGCAAATCGCCGCCACCTACGTTATCCCTATGTACCCCTAATCTGATACCCCTAACATCGCCGACCCCTATATTATATTTATTAACCCCTAATCTGCCCCCCTCAACGTCGCCGACACCTAACTTCAATTATTAACCCCTAATCTGCCGACCGGAGCTCACCGCTATTCTAATAAATGTATTAACCCCTAAAGCTAAGTCTAACCCTAACACTAACACCCCCCTAAGTTAAATATAAGTTTTATCTAACGAAATTAATTAACTCTTATTAAATAACTTATTCCTATTTAAAGCTAAATACTTACCTGTAAAATAAATCCTAATATAGCTACAATATAAATTATAATTATATTATAGCTATTTTAGGATTAATATTTATTTTACAGGCAACTTTGTAATTATTTTAACCAGGTACAATAGCTATTAAATAGTTAAGAACTATTTAATAGTTACCTAGTTAAAATAATAACAAATTTACCTGTAAAATAAATCCTAACCTAAGATATAATTAAACCTAACACTACCCTATCAATAAAATAATTAAATAAACTACCTACAATTACCTACAATTAACCTAACACTACACTATCAATAAATTAATTAAACACAATTCCTACAAATAAATACAATTAAATAAACTAGCTAAAGTACAAAAAATAAAAAAGAACTAAGTTACAGAAAATAAAAAAATATTTACAAACATAATAAAAATATTACAACAATTTTAAACTAATTACACCTACTCTAAGCCCCCTAATAAAATAACAAAGCCCCCCAAAATAAAAAATTCCCTACCCTATTCTAAATTAAAAAAGTTACAAGCTCTTTTACCTTACCAGCCCTGAACAGGGCCCTTTGCGGGGCATGCCCCAAGAATTTCAGCTCTTTTGCCTGTAAAAAAAAACATACAATACCCCCCCCCAACATTACAACCCACCACCCACATACCCCTAATCTAACCCAAACCCCCCTTAAATAAACCTAACACTAATCCCCTGAAGATCTTCCTACCTTGTCTTCACCATCCAGGTATCACCGATCCGTCCTGGCTCCAAGATCTTCATCCAACCCAAGCGGGGGTTGGCGATCCATAATCCGGTGCTCCAAAGTCTTCCTCCTATCCGGCAAGAAGAGGACATCCGGACCGGCAAACATCTTCTCCAAGCGGCATCTTCGATCTTCTTCCATCCGGTGCGGAGAGGGTCCATCTTGAAGCAGGCGACGCGGATCCATCCTCTTCTTCCGATGTCTCCCGACTAATGACGGTTCCTTTAAGGGACGTCATCCAAGATGGCGTCCCTCGAATTCCGATTGGCTGATAGGATTCTATCAGCCAATCGGAATTAAGGTAGGAATTTTCTGATTGGCTGATGGAATCAGCCAATCAGAATCAAGTTCAATCCGATTGGCCGATCCCATCAGCCAATCAGATTGAGCTCGCATTCTATAGGCTGTTCCGATCAGCCAATAGAATGCGAGCTCAATCAGATTGGCTGATTGGATCGGCCAATCGGATTGAACTAGATTCTGATTGGCTGATTCCATCAGCCAATCAGAAAATTCCTACCTTAATTCCGATTGGCTGATAGAATCCTATCAGCCAATCGGAATTCGAGGGACGCCATCTTGGATGACGTCCCTTAAAGGAACCGTCATTAGTCGGGAGACATCGGAAGAAGAGGATGGATCCGCGTCGCCTGCTTCAAGATGGACCCGCTCCGCACCGGATGGAAGAAGATCGAAGATGCCGCTTGGAGAAGATGTTTGCCGGTCCGGATGTCCTCTTCTTGCCGGATAGGAGGAAGACTTTGGAGCACCGGATTATGGATCGCCAACCCCCGCTTGGGTTGGATGAAGATCTTGGAGCCAGGACGGATCGGTGATACCTGGATGGTGAAGACAAGGTAGGAAGATCTTCAGGGGATTAGTGTTAGGTTTATTTAAGGGGGGTTTGGGTTAGATTAGGGGTATGTGGGTGGTGGGTTGTAATGTTGGGGGGGGGGGTATTGTATGTTTTTTTTTACAGGCAAAAGAGCTGAAATTCTTGGGGCATGCCCCGCAAAGGGCCCTGTTCAGGGCTGGTAAGGTAAAAGAGCTTGTAACTTTTTTAATTTAGAATAGGGTAGGGAATTTTTTATTTTGGGGGGCTTTGTTATTTTATTAGGGGGCTTAGAGTAGGTGTAATTAGTTTAAAATTGTTGTAATATTTTTATTATGTTTGTAAATATTTTTTTATTTTCTGTAACTTAGTTCTTTTTTATTTTTTGTACTTTAGCTAGTTTATTTAATTGTATTTATTTGTAGGAATTGTGTTTAATTAATTTATTGATAGTGTAGTGTTAGGTTAATTGTAGGTAATTGTAGGTAGTTTATTTAATTATTTTATTGATAGGGTAGTGTTAGGTTTAATTATATCTTAGGTTAGGATTTATTTTACAGGTAAATTTGTTATTATTTTAACTAGGTAACTATTAAATAGTTCTTAACTATTTAATAGCTATTGTACCTGGTTAAAATAATTACAAAGTTGCCTGTAAAATAAATATTAATCCTAAAATAGCTATAATATAATTATAATTTATATTGTAGCTATATTAGGATTTATTTTACAGGTAAGTATTTAGCTTTAAATAGGAATAAGTTATTTAATAAGAGTTAATTTATTTCGTTAGATAAAAATTATATTTAAGTTAGGGGGGTGTTAGTGTTAGGGTTAGACTTAGCTTTAGGGGTTAATACATTTATTAGAATAGCGGTGAGCTCCGATCGGAAGTTTAGGGGTTAATAATTGAAGGTAGGTGTCGGCGACGTTGTGGGGGGCAGATTAGGGGTTAATAAATATAACATAGGGGTCGGCGATGTTAGGGCAGCAGATTAGGGGTACATAGGGATAACGTAGGTGGCGGCGTTTTACGGAGCGGCAGATTAGGGGTTAAAAGTGTAATGCAGGGGTCAGCGATAGCGTGGGCGGCAGATTAGGGGTTAATAAGTGTAAGGTTAGGGGTGTTTAGACTCGGGGTTCATGTTAGGGTGTTAGGTGCAGACGTAGGAAGTGTTTCCCCATAGGAAACAATGGGGCTGCGTTAGGAGCTGAACGCTGCTTTTTTGCAGGTGTTAGGTTTTTTTCAGCTCAAACAGCCCCATTGTTTCCTATGGGGATATCGTGCACGAGCACGTTTTTGATGCCGGCCGCGTCCGTAAGCAGCTCTGGTATCGAGAGTTGCATTTGCGGTAAAAATGCTCTACGCTCCTTTTTTGGAGCCTAACGCAGCATTTGTTTGAACTCTCGATACCAGAGTTAAATTTATGGTGCGGCCAGAAAAAAACCCGCGGAGCGTTAACAGCCCTTTTACCGCCGAACTCTAAATCTAGGCCTGTGGGTTTATTTTATAGGTAAGTATTTAGATTTAAATAGGAATATTTTAATTAATAATATTAATATTAATTAGATTTATTTTAATAAGAATTTAGTTAGGGATGTTAGAGTTAGATAGGGTTATTATACTTAATATATATATAATATAATAACGATATTCACTATATTAACCCTAATATAATTAGGGTTAATATAGTTAATATATATAATATAATAACTATATTAACTATATTAACCCTAATATAATTAGGGTTAATATAGTTAATATAGGTGGCGGCGGTGTAGGGGGATTAGATTAGGGGTTAATCTATTTAATATAGGTGGCGGCGGTGTAGGGGGATTAGATTAGGGGTTAATCTATTTAATATAGGTGGCGGAGGTGTAGGGAGATTAGATTAGGGGGTAATACATTTATTATAGGTGGCGGCGGTGTAGGGGGATTCAGATTATAGGCCCCGCCAAAAGCCCTTTTAAGGGCTGGTAAAAGAGCTGATTTGTTTGGGGCATGCCCCGCAAAAAAGCCCTTTTAAGGGCTGGCAATAGAGCTGTTACTTTGGGGCAATGTCACTCAAAAGGCCCTTTTAAGGGCTGGTAATAGAGGTGATTACTTTAGGGGGATTAGATTAGGGGTTAATGTATTTAATATAGCTGCCGGCGGGGTAGGGGGATTAGATTAGGGGTTAATTCATTTAATATAGCTGGTGGCGGTGTAGGGGGATTAGATTAGGGGTTAATACATTTAATATATCTGGCGGTGGGGTAGGAGCTCACATTAGGGGGTAGTTTAATGTAGCTGGCGGGGGTGTAAGGGACTCACATTAGGGGGTAGTTTAATATAGCTGGCGGCGGAGTAGGAGCTCACATTAGGGGGGTATGTAATGTAGCTGGCGACGGTGTAGGGGATCACATTAGGGGGTTATACTTTTAATGTAGCTGGCGGCGGGGTCCGGGAGCGGTGGTTTAGGGGTTAAATATTTTATTAGGGATTGCGGCGGGGGAACGTGGTTGACAGGTAGATAGACATTGCGCATGCGTTAGGTGTTAGGTTTTATTTAGCAGATCGCGGTTGACAGGTAGATAGACATTGCGCATGCGTTAGGTGTTAGGTTTTATTTGGCAGGTAGTTTAGGGAGTTACGGGGCTCCAATAGACAGCGTAAGGCTTACTACGGCTGCATTTTGTGGCGAGGTGAAAATGGAGTAAGATTTCTCCATTTTCGCCACGTAAGTCCTTACGCTGTATATTGGATACCAAACTGCGCGGGTTTCGTATACCTGCCTATGGCCCAAAAAACTACGGGCGAAGGCAGAAATATACGAGCGTAACTTCTAGGTTACGCCATATATAGGATACCAAACCCGCGCAAATGTTGGCGTCGCCGGCTTCTGTGGGCGACGCTGTAGATCGGATCGAGGCCCAAGTGAACAAAGCAAAATTGGTGATAAAAGAAAATTGGAAAATTGTTTAAAATTACATGCTCTATCTGAATCATGAAAGTTTATTTTGGCCTAGACTGTCCCTTTAAGGGTCACATTTTAACAAAATAAATGTATTACAGAAAACACTAAATACATTTCATGCACCTCCCTCTAATTATGGTTGCCGCCATTTTGGAAACTAGGTTACACTGCAGGTATGTGAGAGAGCTGTTGTACACGTCAGCACTGCAATGCAGTGAAAGCTAGATTTCAATGTGGCTCCACTCATGGCTAGAAGGAGGTGGGGACTAACCTGAACACTATGCTTATAAAATGTATTTAGGGCTAGATTACAAGTGGAGTGCTAAATTATTGCACACACAGAAATGGGAACGTTTGCCAGTTTACTAGTGCACAATAAATAACCAGTCATTACAAGTGACTGGTCATTGCTACTACTGGTTAATTATCTAAATGTCGCCAATTGCCCCCGAAAATACAGTGTAATTTTGGTAATTAAAATAAAAAAAACGAATAGCATTTTTAATTTTTAAAATAATAACTGCATGAAGCAGTTATGAGGGTTTAAAATTGACGGGTGTGGGGTGTTAAAGAAGAAACAGCACTGAAAAGTGCATTCTCAATTGCGGTCTATGGGGAACTGTGTGTTCACTGTAAATATATATGTATATGCTTATATACATATATATTTATGTGTTAAATGACCACTCAATGCAGTAGAATTACACAATTAACAAGTGCATAATAAAAAAGACAATGCAATAACACCTACTCTGAATTTCAAATAAGCAGTAGATTTTTTTTTCTGACAAATGTATTTTTTCTCCCATTTTCCGGCCCCCTGTATTATGGGACAGACATCCGCCAATCACAGACTAGTATACGTATAACCTGTGAACTTGTGCACATGCTCAGTAACATGAAGATGATTTCATCATTGATTTATTAGACTATGTGTTGAGACATAACTATTTCTTATTCAATAAGAAAATCTATTTACAGAAAAGGGGCACAGCAATGGGCACCTGCTGTGCTCCAACATATGCCAATCTGTTCCTTGGGTGGATTGAGAATAAAAGTATACTTAATGAAGATACTAACCCATATATGCAATATATGGACTTATATATTAGATACATTGATGATGTTCTAATCTTATGGACAGGCACCAAAAATGACTTTGAAAATTTCATGATCTGGCTGAATAATAACAAAGATGGAATGAGGTACACTTCAAATATAGACTCAAACAAAATTTCATTTCTTGATCTAGAGATTAGAAAAGAGAATGATGGCACGCTGAACACAAAACTATATAGAAAAGAGACAGCCACTAACAGTCTCCTTAAATGGGAGAGCTATCACCCTAAGAAATTGAAAATGGGCATTCCTTTTGGCCAATATCTAAGAGCCAGACGAAACTGCAGCACAGAACTAGACTTTGAGAGAGAAGCAAGGGAGTTACAAAGAAAGTTTAAAGAAAGGGGATATCCAGGCAGATGCCTCAAAAAGGCATATCAAAGAGCAAAATCACTAAATAGAACTACACTACTGGAAACTAACTACCAAGCCATTGCACAACCAGTAAATGAACAACAACCCATAAGAATCATTGGAACATACGATGATAAAAATGTCTGTATAAAAAATATCATCCAAAGACATTGGCATGTCATTCAGGAAGACGAAGACCTTAAAGAAGTAATATCTGAAAAACCCAATATTACATATAGAAGGTCCAAAAATCTTAAAGACATACTCATGGAGAGCCATTACTCAAAAGACATACCAAGAACATGGTTGAGAGAAACCAAAGGCTTTTACAAATGTGGAAGATGCCAAGCCTGTAAGAACATGACCCCCACTAAAACCTTCATACACCCTGACACTAACAAACAGTATGAAATTAAAGATTTTTTAAATTGCAGATCAAAACAAGTCATATACATTGCAATGTGCAAATGCCCAAAAATCTATGTGGGTGAGACCTCAAGAGAGTTACGAACTAGAGTGTTAGAACACATAGGTGACATCAAATGGAACAGAAATGTTCCTGTAGCACAACACATGAACAATGAACATCAGGGACACAAATATGAAATCTATTTTTGTGCAATCGAACAAATAAAACTAAAAGGGAGAAGGGGCGACATTAACAAAATGCTATTACAGAAAGAGTGTAGATGGATTCACGAACTGAAATCCACCTCACCCAGGGGATTAAATGAAGCAATTTCATACAAATGCTTTTTATAGATTGTGGTTCATGAAATACATCTTATTGTGGATTTAAGATTACTAATTACATACTATTCCTGTCTAGGGTCTTGAATTAAATGAGCTCACCTCCCCAAGATGAAGCATAGCAAGAGGATAGTGATTTATAACAATATTTAACTGAATTTAAATTAAATGATTCTAACGAAACTAATAATAACGTTTACATACAATGATAATCTCATATCCTATATAACCTTATGTTCTAATAAATGAATATCTGCTTCTCTAACATGCAGTGACTTGTTAGGTTATCTCCTTAACTATATAGGTGGCGATAATAACTGACCCAGTTTGACCTCATAGATAAGCTACTAAGAAGCAACTACAGTTAACCCACAATAAGATATTTTATGTATATCTTCTTCCACTCTTTAAATATCATACCAATTATCAGCATATTTGACCTAGGTATTCTATATAAATCGAATACAATATGCTGTAAAGGCATTATATATACCTCTCCCTATATAACTCTCTAAATACAATCACTAGGGAATACTACTTTCCCCTACAATACTTGCACATATTGATGCACAATATACCCCTACACAAGAGCGGTCAGCGTCAATAAAATGATGAATTTCTGTGTTCCCTTTTTGTTCTAATATTTCCTTTACAATTGAGCAATGAATTAAAGGCAGAATACATACCCAGTACAAATTAAAAGTAAAATGACAGAATGAGGCCATAGCAGAGTTTTACACCTCCGTTTCCAATACTTTATAAGTTGCCATGACAACGGACTACTATAAATTTTTGTACCGAATGCTGGGCTGGCCCTATGCCCTGACGAAGTCACGTTTTGTGATGGAAACGCGTCGGTGGGCGTGGCCTTGGGTGGAATAAGCGTGCGAGCTAGTCACATACCTAAACACTAGCGTTTTTTTCAAAATTTTAAAACTCTATACCGCTGTAACCTTATACCGCTATAGTTTCTCACCTCAACTGCTACTATATGAGGGTTGTTAAAATATTTATAACTGTCATCTAAGAATAAGCTAGATTGCCTATTTAACAAACAGCTACATTTCTGTTAAGCTTTATACGCCATTATGCTAAAAGCTACATAGTAACCTTTGATGTTGAATTGAATGTATCGGTTTGAACGTAACTGAGAGATATTTTTGGTGACAGCTTGTATTGAATATAATACATCCATTGCGCATATGAGAACGACTTGTGTGTATGTGAACTAGCTCTATCTGATAGGGATTTTAGCCAGAAATGGGCTGACTCTGTTTAATCAGAGCAGTACGCAGGCAGGAGGACGCCTTTGAGCGCATAGCTTGTACATTTGTATGCTTGTCCTTAGTACCTACCCTGTGTGTATGGAATTACCTTTATGCTAACTTCCCTACCCTGTATGACTTACTGATTTGACACGCAACACCCTGTCCACTAGCCCTTATTTTTAAACTTGGATGCTATAGAATTTGGCTATTATTTATTTGAAGTATGGAAGTGACTCATCCCATTCTTTTTTAGCCTTCTATAATACATCCCTATTTTATTTGTCTTATTACCGGTGGGGGTCTCTAGATTCTGTAATCTCACAATTGGTCCAGAGGTTGCTTAACCCTGGATTTACTTTATCCCCCCCCCCCCTGGTAACGTCTGTTTCAAGCATATTTGTTAAATAAAAGTGTAAAATAAATATATTTGCTATTTGACTTAACTAGTGTATAATTCTACACTTGACTTCAATGTCACAAACCCCCTTAGGTTCCCTAACCTTACTATTTCATACCCAGTGATTCAATTCACATTTACGAATTTGGGACACAAGTGGTCAGAGTTTAGATAGTGATGGCCGGCTATCTATCCTCCTCCATAGATTTTGATCAGTGGAAACAAGAAGCAGAAAGAGTATTTACTCTAAATGTTGGTAATGTTTGTCCAAATGCTACAAACATAGAAGAAGCCTTTAAAAACATTGCTAAGATTATGAAAAAACAAGTAAAATCTTTTTGGGAAATTTTCAGTTTAGAAAATTATGTTAAGAATAAATTAATCCCGAGAGGTCTAAGAATTCAGCTAGCACCTGCTTTTCACATCTCAGATGAAAACTTTGTGTTTAGGTGGCAGGAAATCCTGACACAGTGCTCTCTAGATCTGATGAAATTAACACTTGAGTTTGAAAGAAAACAATATGAAGAACTAACTAAATTAATAGATGAGGCAAAAATACAAACAAACAAATTTACTACGCATAAAGATTTTGAGGCTCTAGATTTAAAACTGAAATTCCATATAGACAAGCTCAAAGAAGAACTTAGTGAGACCAAAAATAGGAAACTACAAAGAGATTGGTCTGACCACCAAAAAGGGAATATTTATAAAGGCAATCAAAAACATAGTAATTTTAGAAAAACACAAGAATCTAGATTTACTAATAATAAAAATACTACCTCTGATAACTCCACTACAGATTCAGAACCCTCTGATGAGGAATTAACACAAACACCTACAACTAGTGTCGCCTTAACAGAACCATCAATTACACGTATTTTTTTAGAGAAAGACCTTTTCCCACCAAAGAGAACTACAAGAACGAGGCAACCAAACAAATCAAAATCCACCAAAAAACAGAAATAGCGATGGATAATTTACAAATTATCAATTTAACTGAAACTCAATTAGAAAAGGAACATCACACATTACTATCAAAGGGACTTACATTTGTACCCACCCCACATCATGACACATTCAATTGGATCAAGGACATACATTTGTTCGCTAGAAAACTTGCACTACATAAGTTTCCCAAAAATGCTAATACAAATTCCTTGATTGATATGGGCATAGAACAAGAGGACCATGAAATGGTCAATTTAATGCTATCATTACTTAATGAAAACACAGATACACCAGAAACAAGGAAAGCAAGTGTAGTGAAACCCAAAAGTAATTTCATGCCAGCAATTTCCAAATATCCATCTATTGATAAATTTGTCTCCCTAGTCACAACAGAAATAGAGGAGATAAATAAAAGGAGTAAAGTACAGAAGAACTTGAGCTACAAAGAACGTAAAGCTCTCCAGAAATTACAAAATAATAAGGCAATTACCATTAAAAATGCAGATAAGGGGGGTAATATGGTCCTTATGAGCAATTCTCAATATGAACAAATTTGTACAAACATTTTGAGTAACACAAATAATTACAAAGTCCTGATACGTGATCCAACTGATGTCTTCAAAGGGGAGCTGAGATCCCTTTTGGATAGAGGTCTACAAGAAAGGGTGATTACAAAAGCTGAACACCAGTTTATGTTGAACATGTTCCCGAGAATAGCCACCTTCTATAGCCTTCCTAAGGTTCACAAGAATATGACAAATCCACCCGGTAGACCCATAGTCTCCGGTAATGGCTGTATCACTGAAAATGCAAGCATTTTTTTAGACAAAAAACTAAGACACTTTGTACACACCCTTACATCTTACGTGCAAGATACTAAAGATGTCTTAAAATGTTTAGCCGACGTGATAGTCAGTGATAACACTATGCTGGCCAGTATAGACGTTGAAAGCCTATACTCTAATATATCTCACAATTTAGGCTTAGAAGCTGTAAGTTTCTTTTTGAAAACAGTAAATCCAATCCAAAACGATGAAGATGATTTCATCATTGATTTATTAGACTATGTGTTGAGACATAACTATTTCTTATTCAATAAGAAAATCTATTTACAGAAAAGGGGCACAGCAATGGGCACCTGCTATGCTCCAACATATGCCAATCTGTTCCTTGGGTGGATTGAGAATAAAAGTATACTTAATGAAGATACTAACCCATATATGCAATATATGGACTTATATATTAGATACATTGATGATGTTCTAATCTTATGGACAGGCACCAAAAATGACTTTGAAAATTTCATGATCTGGCTGAATAATAACAAAGATGGAATGAGGTACACTTCAAATATAGACTCAAACAAAATTTCATTTCTTGATCTAGAGATTAGAAAAGAGAATGATGGCACGCTGAACACAAAACTATATAGAAAAGAGACAGCCACTAACAGTCTCCTTAAATGGGAGAGCTATCACCCTAAGAAATTGAAAATGGGCATTCCTTTTGGCCAATATCTAAGAGCCAGACGAAACTGCAGCACAGAACTAGACTTTGAGAGAGAAGCAAGGGAGTTACAAAGAAGGTTTAAAGAAAGGGGATATCCAGGCAGATGCCTCAAAAAGGCATATCAAAGAGCTAAATCACTAAATAGAACTACACTACTGGAAACTAACTACCAAGCCATTGCACAACCAGTAAATAAACAACAACCCATAAGAATCATTGGAACATACAATGATAAAAATGTCTGTATAAAAAATATCATCCAAAGACATTGGCATGTCATTCAGGAAGACGAAGACCTTAAAGAAGTAATATCTGAAAAACCCAATATTACATATAGAAGGTCCAAAAATCTTAAAGACATACTCATGGAGAGCCATTACTCAAAAGACATACCAAGAACATGGTTGAGAGAAACCAAAGGCTTTTACAAATGTGGAAGATGCCAAGCCTGTAAGAACATGACCCCCACTTAAACCTTCATATACCCTGACACTAACAAACAGTATAAACAATAGTGCTATACAGTGACTTGGTGCAATACTCCAAGTGAGCTAAAACTGGGGTGATGACGTCAGGGGTTGCAATAAGAAAGGCCAATACAAACAGTGAAAAAATCCATCAGAAAATCAAAAATCAAATATCAAGATAAAAAATAGTGTCCAATGGGAAGTTAACGTCCAAAGTGAAAAAATGTGTATCCTTAAAAAGTCAGTGCAAGAGGTAGTCAGTACGTGAGAAAATTTCAAAATTTTCAAAATTTTAACCTTGATCCAAAATAAATCCGATGCGATGCTCCTAT
The DNA here is from genome assembly GCF_027579735.1 of Bombina bombina. NCBI lineage: Eukaryota > Metazoa > Chordata > Amphibia > Anura > Bombinatoridae > Bombina > Bombina bombina. The sequence goes on along the minus strand of NC_069504.1, from coordinate 928,798,186 downwards.
TTAGTGTGCTTCCGAAAAAGGTAGAAAAAAATATAGAAAAAATAATAAAAAAAATATAGAATATTAGTGTAGGTGTGGCCAGCCTGGAGTGGCTGGAGTGGTGAAGGTGAGAGCACACTAAATGACACAGTGCAGACAATTCCAAAAATAAAAATATAAAAAATTAAAAAAATACAGGGGGAAAAAAAAATATATATATATATATATAAAACCTGTGGAGAGAAAGATAAAAACAATGTGTAGAATGATCACAATATGTTCCTCAAATGAAATAAGGCTTACCAGTGTTGTCTACGCGTTTCGGCCTTCTCTGGGCCTTTATCAAGACTGGTGTATGTTACTTACTGATGGCCTTATATAGGGGATGTGTAATTACAACCGGAAGTGCTTTGGTTTAGCCACTTCCGGTTTGGCGATTTCTGTATTTCTCACAAAATAAGTCTAATATGTTATTCCTTAACATAGTTGGTACATCAAAAGTTGCTGCTGTATTCTATTACTAGTATTTTGAGGGGTCTTTGTTTATGATTTCTATATGTTTGTAAGTACACTATATTTGTTAGTGATGTCACTTCCGGTTTGGGCACTTCCGGTTTGACGATTTTCAGTTCTGTATTTCTCACAAAATAAGTCTAATATGTTATTCCTTAACATAGTTGGTACATCAAAAGTTGCTACTGTATTCTATTGCTAGTATTTTGAGGGATCTTTGTTTATGATTTATATATGTTTGTAAGTAGGCTATATTTGTTAGTGACGTCACTTCCGGTTTGGGCACTTCCGGTTTGACGATTTTCATTTTTATCAGAAATAATAAAACTGAATCAGATAGGTTATTTCTTGTCATAACTAATATATTAGAGATTGCTGTTTTGTGTTATTAGTATTTCAAAGGTCTTTATTTATGCTTTATCTCATGTGTGTAAATACGCCGTGTTTGTTTGTGACGTCACTTCCGGTTTAGCTATGTCCGGTTTGACGTTATTTGTATTGGTCATGAAAAGTTAATAAATAAATAAGTCTGCTAGTCTTTTTATTATTATTGTTATTATGGCAATTGATAGATAGATAAATGCTTTGGTTAAGTTTGTAATATTTGGAAGATCAATGTTTATGATCTATCGTTTGTGTTTAAATCCTCCTTATTATCTATGGCGTCACTTCCTATTGTCAATATGTTTATTAAAAGTATGACATAAATAAATTCCAGTGTACATGATGAGTGTTTCTTTCGAATCATTTATGCGCTAAATTAATCCCTAGGGAGTTGGCGATGAGCCTTTCATGATCAGTGTATTTTATAACTTATATTCAAGTTATGTTCTGATCTGGGGACTAATATATAAATGGATTGAGTAATATCTCCATAAAGGGTTGGAGCAAAAGAGTAAAGGGTTAAACACCAAATAGTTCAGATCTTTAGAATAGTTTCAGTCTTGTGTATTATGTGTAATCCCTCATAAGGATGAATGTTATTTGAATTAATTAATATGAAAATAAAATAAATAAAAATAGAAATTAACCATATGTATATATAAAAAGATAAACTGGACTTTTATGCTTATAGTATATTTTGATTATATTTTAAATATAGTGTTCTCAGTATGATTAATATCGCTGAATCATCATTTCGGGGGTGTGGTCTTGGGGAAAAGATGTTCTTTGTTTATTGGATCTCAGAGATATGATTGGTTAACGAAATTTTTAATACCAGTATACTGGATGGAATATGCTGGATTGAATGTTGGTCAGGTATGAAAATGTTCCAATCTTTTGAGAATGTATGCTATTTCTAGCTATTTTCATAGACTGAAGTATAAACTTATGTGCGATGCTGGTTGAAATATCAACGTGATCAAATTGGCTGAGCTTGCAGGGAAAGCAGATTTTGTTAGCGTATCTTTGTATTTACATAAAATATTGCTAATTGTTTTCAAGGACTGTAGGAGGAATGAAATAATAAAAGGAGGCCTGGTGTCTAGTGTATGGCTCGGTTTCCTATAGTTGGTTGAGGGATTTGATTACATCAAATTGCGTTAACTTGAATTTTGGAATTTCATATAGAAGACTGTTTGTTATTCTTAATATAAATTGATTCCATATGGAGACCAGTGCCTTAGAGAAGGAGATTGAGGGGTAAGGATTATAGTGAGGTTGGGGTTTTTAGTAGATAGTTTCTGGTAAAAGCTTCTGTGCTTTTAGATCAACAGAGTTTATCTCCTTCTTTATGGGGAGAGGTACCTTTGTAGTGGGCAATCAGACTTAGGGAAAAATAGTGAAGAGTCAGCCTTAGGGAAAAGTACCCCGAGGGGAGAGGATCGTTTTGTGAGTGTAGAGATGTTATATCATATTAAATAAATGAGAGAGGTCTTCTTTATTGTTTAACCCCTTGGGGTGCAGACAGTCCAGGTTAAAGATCCACTTTGACTCAGTGGTTAGTAATTTTTTTGTGTAATTGCCGCCTCTCCAATCTTTTCGTACCTTCTGTATGCCCATATATGTCAAGTCCTTTATATTTCCCTTGTGTTTGCTTGTAAAGTGTCTGTATAAAGCGGTATCCATGTTTAGTTTTTCAATAAGTCGTAAATGTTCACGTATCCTTTCTCTCAAGGACCTCGAGGTTTGGCCCACGTATTGTAGACCACATGAACATTGCAGTATGTAAATCACTCCGCTGTCCTGACATCTGATCAGTTCATGTATTTTGTATCTTTCTTTTGTGTTGAAACTGTAAAATGTGTTGGATTTACTACCGTTTTTGCATGCTTTACAAGATCCACAAGGGAAGAAGCCTTTCACTTCTTTTCCGAATGTGTCTCTGATACCCAGATACTTCTTTTTTTCTATACTGGGAGCGAGTCTATTCTGTAAGTTCCTGGTTTTCCTGTATACAAATTTGGGTCTTTCTGGAATTTTTTCACCAATCAGGTCATCTTCTTTTAAAATTGACCAGTGTTTTTTAAATATTTTTTCGATGATGCTCTTATTCTCGCTGTATTCTGTAATCATTAATATATTGAGGGAGTCGTCTTCTGTCCGTGGTGTTTTTTCTTTATATTTCAAAAGTTCATTTCTATCGATGTTGTTTACTTCTTCGCTTTTCTGTTCCAATAGACTCTCCTTGTAACCTCTCTCCAGGAACTTTGTTTTGATGATTTTGGCTTGTTGATTCCATTTTTCTTCTGTCGAGCAGTTCTTCTTAATCCTTACCAGTTGTCCTTTCGGTATGTTCTCCTTCCAATTTCTATGGTGACAGCTCATGTTGTGAATGTATGTGTTACTGTCTACTGCTTTGAAGTGGGTAGAGGTTTCAATCTTACCATCTGTGACCTCTATTTTTAGATCCAGGAAGATGAGTTCGGTTTTACTCCATGAGTGAGTGAATTTCAGACTGTTGGTGCTTCTGTTCATGACTTCAATGGTGTAGTTCAGGTTATTAAGGAATAACATATTAGACTTATTTTGTGAGAAATACAGAAATCGCCAAACCGGAAGTGGCTAAACCAAAGCACTTCCGGTTGTAATTACACATCCCCTATATAAGGCCATCACTAAGTAACATACACCAGTCTTGATAAAGGCCCAGAGAAGGCCGAAACGCGTAGACAACACTGGTAAGCCTTATTTCATTTGAGGAACATATTGTGATCATTCTACACATTGTTTTTATCTTTCTCTCCACAGGTTTTATATATATATATATATATATTTTTTTTTCCCCCTGTATTTTTTTAATTTTTTATATTTTTATTTTTGGAATTGTCTGCACTGTGTCATTTAGTGTGCTCTCACCTTCACCACTCCAGCCACTCCAGGCTGGCCACACCTACACTAATATTCTATATTTTTTTTATTATTTTTTCTATATTTTTTCTACCTTTTTCGGAAGCACACTAAATAGGAGCATCGCATCGGATTTATTTTGGATCAAGGTTAAAATTTTGAAAATTTTGAAATTTTCTCACGTACTGACTACCTCTTGCACTGACTTTTTAAGGATACACATTTTTTCACTTTGGACGTTAACTTCCCATTGGACACTATTTTTTATCTTGATATTTGATTTTTGATTTTCTGATGGATTTTTTCACTGTTTGTATTGGCCTTTCTTATTGCAACCCCTGACGTCATCACCCCAGTTTTAGCTCACTTGGAGTATTGCACCAAGTCACTGTATAGCACTATTGTTTATACTGCTCTATGTCCAATTGTCCTATTGTATACTGTTATTTTCTACCATTATTATCTTTTATTGTACAGCGTGGATCCATGCTTTTTAGCCTTGTAATTTAACTACATTTTAACATTATATGACGAGCTGTAATAAACATTTTTAACACTTTAAACCTTAGCCATATATTGGCGCCTGGGATTTACCTCCTATTTACTATTTCTCCAGGTGATAACTAGGTATCACCCCCCTAGGCCGATAAGGTTCTAGTAGGCGCTGGGATATTTTCATATTGTTTACCACTAACAAACAGTATGAAATTAAAGATTTTTTAAATTGCAGATCAAAACAAGTCATATACATTGCAATGTGCAAATGCCCAAAAATCTATGTGGGTGAGACCTCAAGAGAGTTACGAACTAGAGTGTTAGAACACATAGGTGACATCAAATGGAACAGAAATGTTCCTGTAGCACAACACATGAACAATGAACATCAGGGACACAAATATGAAGTCTATTTTTGTGCAATCGAACAAATAAAAGTAAAAGGGAGAAGGGGCGACATTAACAAAATGCTATTACAGAAAGAGTGTAGATGGATTCACGAACTGAAATCCACCTCACCCAGGGGATTAAATGAAGCAATTTCATACAAATGCTTTTTATAGATTGTGGTTCATGAAATACATCTTATTGTGGATTTAAGATTACTAATTACATACTATTCCTGTCTAGGGTCTTGAATTAAATGAGCTCACCTCCCCAAGATGAAGCATAGCAAGAGGATAGTGATTTATAACAATATTTAACTGAATTTAAATTAAATGATTCTAACGAAACTAATAATAACGTTTACATACAATGATAATCTCATATCCTATATAACCTTATGTTCTAATAAATGAATATCTGCTTCTCTAACATGCAGTGACTTGTTAGGTTATCTCCTTAACTATATAGGTGGCGATAATAACTGACCCAGTTTGACCTCATAGATAAGCTACTAAGAAGCAACTACAGTTAACCCACAATAAGATATTTTATGTATATCTTCTTCCACTCTTTAAATATCATACCAATTATCAGCATATTTGACCTAGGTATTCTATATAAATCGAATACAATATGCTGTAAAGGCATTATATATACCTCTCCCTATATAACTCTCTAAATACAATCACTAGGGAATACTACTTTCCCCTACAATACTTGCACATATTGATGCACAATATACCCCTACACAAGAGCGGTCAGCGTCAATAAAATGATGAATTTCTGTGTTCCCTTTTTGTTCTAATATTTCCTTTACAATTGAGCAATGAATTAAAGGCAGAATACATACCCAGTACAAATTAAAAGTAAAATGACAGAATGAGGCCATAGCGGAGTTTTACACCTCCGTTTCCAATACTTTATAAGTTGCCATGACAACGGACTACTATAAATTTTTGTACGGAATGCTGGGCTGGCCCTATGCCCTGACGAAGTCACGTTTTGTGACGGAAACGCGTTGGTGGGCGTGGCCTTGGGTGGAATAAGCGTGCGAGCTAGTCACATACCTAAACACTAGCGGTTTTTTCAAAATTTTAAAACTCTATACCGCTGTAACCTTATACCGCTATAGTTTCTCACCTCAACTGCTACTATATGAGGGTTGTTAAAATATTTATAACTGTCATCTAAGAATAAGCTAGATTGCCTATTTAACAAACAGCTACATTTCTGTTAAGCTTTATACGCCATTATGCTAAAAGCTACATAGTAACCTTTGATGTTGAATTGAATGTATCGGTTTGAACGTAACTGAGAGATATTTTTGGTGACAGCTTGTATTGAATATAATACATCCATTGCGCATATGAGAACAACTTGTGTGTATGTGAACTAGCTCTATCTGATAGGGATTTTAGCCAGAAATGGGCTGACTCTGTTTAATCAGAGCAGTACGCAGGCAGGAGGACGCCTTTGAGCGCATAGCTTGTACATTTGTATGCTTGTACTTAGTACCTACCCTGTGTGTATGGAATTACCTTTATGCTAACTTCCCTACCCTGTATGACTTACTGATTTGACACGCAACACCCTGTCCACTAGCCCTTATTTTTAAACTTGGATGCTATAGAATTTGGCTATTATTTATTTGAAGTATGGAAGTGACTCATCCCATTCTTTTTTAGCCTTCTATAATACATCCCTATTTTATTTGTCTTATTACCGGTGGGGGTCTCTAGATTCTGTAATCTCACAATTGGTCCAGAGGTTGCTTAACCCTGGATTTACTTTATCCCCCCCCTGGTAACGTCTGTTTCAAGCATATTTGTTAAATAAAAGTGTAAAATAAATATATTTGCTATTTAACATTCTTGTTCCCCAGAAAGTGTGCATATAAAAGACTGTGCAAAATTTGATAATGGAAATAAATTGAAAAGTGTCTTAAAACTGCATGCTCTTCCTGAATCATAAAAGTTTATTTTGGCTTGAGTGTCCCTTTAATATGTGTATATACAAATACAAACACATAAATATATATGTATATATTCATATACATATATATTCAAATTTTCTGCCCATCGCTGCGCGACTTACCCCCTTTGCTGTGCTGGGTTCTCATTCTGTGTCTAACGGCATAAGGCTCTCACTGGGCTCTTGTGAGTGCAAAGCTTCCGTGCAATGCGGACGAGAGGTCGCGTTCACATTGCACCTAACTTGTAATACCAGAACAAATTTGCATGCCCTGGTATTACTAAGTGGAGAGCACATATCAATCTTGCAAAAGCGATATTTTGTGCTCCACTTGTAATCTGGCCCTTAATGTTTAATGTCCCTTTAACTTCTTTAGTGGGAAAATGTACACTTGGTGTGTGTGGCTTTTTTGCTATAATTGTTTCACCTCCACAACCTTTTATCATTTATAATCTGTACATTATTACCAAAATCCTCAGTTTGGCGTTATGTCTTCATCTGGCAATGTTCCACCAAATGTACTGCTTTCTATCAGTATTCCTTGTGGACAGACAAGTTGTATTTCAAATGATAAACCACAGGTGTTTTTCATGCATTTGCAAACCATATCATTTGCTTTTAAGAAAACAAAATACCTATAATTCTTTATATCTGTTGCAATGACCTACTACTTCTTACATGCATTAAATGTGGAAGCAGATATTACAGGCAGTGTGTGGTCCTGAAATAATTTCAGAAATTCTGAATATTTAACCCATACAAGGTACATGAAGCACCACAGGATTTAGAATCTCCAATATAAATATAAAAAATAAAAAATGCAATCCCTTTTAATTGAAGAAACATAAAGAAAATGTTTTAATGTGTTAGTATATTTTATTAATTCACTGTTGCTTGCATAGAATAATGTATTTCAGCCTCCAAAAGGGTTAAATGCATTGTTTAAGTCCAGATAGAATTGCCCTAGTGGGAGCTAGCTGAACACACAAGGTAAGCCAAGAAGGATAAGAGGCATGTGTTTGAAGCCACCAATCACCAGCTATCTCTCAATAGTTTATTTCTGCTCCTGAGCCTACCTACATATGATTTTGAACAAAGGATACCACGAGAATGAAGTAAATTTGACTATAGAAGTAAATTGAAAAGTTTCTAAAAAATAAAACAACCATGGTTTGTCTGAACCATAAACGTTTAATTTTGACTCTGTATTGCATACTCCTGTCTCAGACACATCGACCTCTAGAATGAAAGGCAGAGCAGGGTTAGGATGAACCATAACTGGGGCAGCAGCAAAGACAGTCTTAAGACTTTGAAAAAAAGCCTTAATTGCAGTAGGTGACCAATGGAGTGGATCATTCTCCTTACGGGTCATGTCAGTGATAGGTTTGACCAAGGAAGAAAAGTTTTTAATAAACTTTCTATAGTAATTGGTTAAGCCCAAAAAACGTTGAATAGACCAAAGACCAACTGGGCGAGGCCACTGCAGAACCACAGATAACTTGTCAGGATCCATGGAGAACCCTGCAACGGAAATTACATAACCTAGGAAGGTGTCTTGAGTTTGATGGAACTCACATTTCTTTAATTTGCAAAACAGGCCATTCTCACGTAGTTTCTGAAGTATCCGTGTGACATCAGAACAATGAGCCTCAAGTGTGGGTGAGTGTATGCGGATTTTTTCTAAGTATGCCACAACACACTGTTGCAACATATCTCGTAGGACATCATTAATTAATTCCTGGAAAACAGCAGGAGCATTGCATAGGCCAAAGGGCTTTACAAGATATTTATAATGCCCGCTCCTGGTGTTAAATGCTGTTTTTCATTTGTGGCCCTCTTTGATTCTAACGAGATTGTAAGCTCCTCTCAGATCGAGTTTAGAAAAGACTGTAGCTCCCTTGAGGTGGTCAAAGAGTTCCGTGATGAGCGAAATAGTGTAAGCATTTTTAATGGTAAGATGATTAAGACCCCTATAATCTAAACATGGTCTTAACCTGCCACCCTTCTTAAGAAAATATTTGTGGATGATCCTCCTCGCTAGGGCATCAGCAACATACTCCTTCATGGCACTATTCTCCGCAACAGACAGAGGGTAAACCCGGCCTTGAGGAGGAATGGCTCAGGGATGCAGGTCAAGGGTACAATTGTGAGGAGGAAACATACCGGCCCGCACTTTGTCAAAAACATCTTGGAACTCTTGGTTATCTACTGGCAGTCGAGATACTGAAGAAGTGCACAAGACTTTGACTGGTTTCCGGAGACAAGTGGAAGTACATTGCGAGGACCATGACAATATTTCGGACCTCTGCCAAACTGGGATTGTGCTTTTGGAGCCAGGGATAACCCAGAAAACTGGAAAATGGAGAGACATTATCACCTGGAACTGTAGAGTTTCATAATGGAGAGCCCCAACAGCCATGGATAATGGAGCATTTTCATGAGTAGCGAGTGCGGGCTGAAGGGGCCTACTATGAATGGGCTCAGTAGCAAGCAGAGCAGACCGAGGTTGTACTGGAATGGAGTGCTGTGATACAAAAGCACTGGCAATGAAATAGCCCGCAGCACCAGAGTCTACAAGAGCCTGGGTGACTATGGAGGAGTCCACCCAGGAAAGGACAACCGTGACCAACGGTCTCTTTTTTTGAGGTTCCGGGGATGAGGATAAACCACCCAAGGTCTGTCCCCGACAGGACCTTAGGTGCAGGCGTTTCCCAGACGTGTAGGACAAGACTTTACAAGGTGGCCTTGTAGCCCACAATAGAGGCAGAGTCCCTCCCTTCTCCTAATGGCCTTTTCCACCATAGAGAGGCACGTGAATCCCATCTTCATAGGCTCAGCAGTACCTGGTGTCTCGGAAACCAGGAGGCATGGGAGGTGAGGGAGGCATGGGTGGGAACTTAAATGTAGGGGACAACTGAACAGGAGGCTTCCACAAGCTCTCCTTGAAAGCGGATCTCTCTCTGAGTCTGATGTCAATTAGAATTGGAAAAGACACCAAGGCCCCGAGATTCTCTGGTAAATCTCTGGCAGCAACTTCGTCTTTAATCGCATCAGAAAGCCCATGAGAGAAGGCGGCAACAAGGGCTTAATTGTTCCAACCTCTGCTGCAAGTGTACGGAACTCAATGGCATACTGGGCTACAGATTTTGTATCTTGCTGAATGGACATGAGTCGTTTGGCAGCAAAGGAGGAGCGCAAGGGCAAAGGCAAACAGGACTGAGGTAGTTAAATAGGGAATGATTACATCATCATTCTGGGACTGCAAGCTGTCTCTCTCTGATGATGTTCTCCAGTCTGTCCATAAGAGGGAGCCGGGAGTAGTGAGCAACGTTATCCACTCTGCAACAAGGGGAGAAGACAGGTGAGTCTAATATGGCAGCCAAAATAAAAAGCAGCAAATAACTTATTAAAGTCAGGAAGAAACCCTGACAGTAGCATCTGAATGGAAGCTTGCTGGGTAATTGATAGAGTGGATAAATAAGTCAACTTGGTAACCTAAAGTGTTTATATTACCCATAGCTGTATTAAGAGTGACAGATAATTTGGCATTTCTGTAACGCATTATCCTACTACACTGCTAAAACACTGAAATTATGTCAATCATAATTAGTGTAAGATATAGTTCCTTTTTATTATTTGTTATTCTTATATTACTGTTAGGAATTATTGTTAGCATGAGTAGCGCCATCTTGTTCTTGGCCGCCATTTTGTCTTTGGCATCCATCTTGTCTGAATAACCTTTATTATAGTGGTTTATTCTGTAGTGAGAAGTACATGTTTGTTATTATTCTCTGCAAAGCTAGTTGACCTTGTAGATGTCCCTGGCGCAACGCCCGGAGGGTACTATCTCTATAAGATGCTCAAATAACCTTATTTTCATCCTAGATGCACTCCTTATTATGACTATAGAAATATTGTTTCTAGCTAGTATTTTTCCTGACAAACACTGTGTAACACTGTGTAAAATGACGCGGTTATAACGTGTCATCAAGTTAACCCTGTATGCTATAATTGTTGGCTATAAGACATGTTGTGTGTCTTTCAATAAACAGAATAGTTTTAGATCATTGCTGAGTGGTCTGAATTACTGTTCTCTAGACGTCGTTATCAAAAAATATTTCCAGGTGGTACGGTGGGCCCATGAATAAAGTAGGCTTTTCTACAGATTTCTGCTAGCTCTAGCTCTGCAATCAGTGGAATCTCAAACTCAGACTTATATCTGTAATTAAAAATCTCAGGATACTATCTGGTCCACCACCAGAGATAATAAACATGAAAGTGAAGGGAAATATTAAAACAAAATTGCACTTTCTCACCCCCATAAAAAATGTTTTGCATACACACTATATTTACCTAGGAACCCCCCAAAAAATTAGGACTGAGACTCAAACCCTTCCTATTATAAATTGACCCTAACAGTGGAACTTTCTGTGATTTTCATCATTACATTAAGCTCTAAGAATGTGCAAAATATTTATATATGAACATGTACCTTGTAATGTAATTAAGCGTTTATTCCAAGGAGCTAGGATCATCCTTAGCTGAGAAATTGAGGTTTCTGTAAACAGTCGTATAACCTAAATTTGTTGCGGGCCAACTAAGTAAATAAAATTAAAAAACTGTTGGTTCTTTAATGCCAATACATAGAGGTAATCACTCAAAAAAAAAAAATAGGAAAATTAAAGATGGTCAAGCAACCAACTTGCAATTACTGGACCACTTGAGATGGATTGACCCATCTTGAAGAAGTCAAAAGCAAAAAATGTTTGTACTCTAACAATCTTTTATGATCAAATCAAAAATGGAAAGAAAAGTTTTTGAGTTTTATGTCCTTTTCAGTAGCATACAGGTTTTGTTATTTTCTTTTCTTATGTTACACACTTTAGAAAAAGTAGTGTTTGGGAACGGATATTGTGTGGTGTCTGTATCTGATAACTTAAAGGGGCAGTCTAGTTAAAATTAAACTTTAATGATTCAGATAGGGCATGCAATTTTAAACAACTTTCCAATTCACTTTTATCATCAAATTTGCTTTGTTCTCTTGGTATTTCTTATTGAAAGCAAACATAGGTAGGCTCATGCTAATTTCTAAGCCCTTGAAGGCTGCATCTTATCTCAGTGCATTTTGACCTTTTTCACATCTAGACAGCACTAGTTCACATGTTCCATATAGATAACATTGTGCTCACTCCTGTGGAGTTATTTATGAGTCAGCACTGATTGGCTAGAAAGCAAGTCTCTCAAAAGAACTGAAATAAGGGGGCAGTCTACAGAGAGTTTAGATACAAGGTAATCACAGAGGTAAAAAGTGTATTAATAGAACTGTGTTGATTATGAAAAAGTGGGGAATGGGTAATAAAGGGATTATCTATCTTTTTAAACAAGAAACATTCTGGAGTAGACTGCCCCTTTAATGTGACCTGAAATCATTTGAAATCATTTGAAAACTGACCAAAATCCTATTTATTGGATGGATTGAGAAGGAATTTGAAAACATCTTATTGCACCACATCAGTTAATGTGAAAAGTTAATTTCAAAGATTATTATCAAAGCAGAAATAATTTAGCGGTTCCAAAAGATACATCTAATTAGGAGAGAAAATAAATGTATTTTAACTGGATTTTAAAGTGTCATGAAAGTTAAAAATAAACGTTTATGATTCCAATAGAGTATACAATTTTAATCAACTTTCCAAATTGCTTCTATTATTTAATGTTTCATTCTCTTGGTATACTTTGTTGAAAAGCATACCTAGGTAGGCTCGGGAGCAGCAATGCACTACTGGGAGCTAGCTGCTGATTGGTGGCTGTACATATATGCCTAAAGTCATTGGCTCAACATATGTGTTCAGCTAGCTCCCAGTAGCGCATTGCTGCTCCTTCAACAAAGCATACCAAGAGAATTAAGCAAATTTGATAAAATAAGTAAAATCGAAAGTTGTTGAATATTGTTAGTTCTATCTAAATCATGAAAGTAAAAAAAAATAATTGTATGTCCCTTTAACAATTAATTACTTATTTCCTGAAAAAAACAGAAAATATCAGACGCATGCTATTCACTACAAAGATACAGAAAAATATAATCATGTAAATGTAAAAAGTTAAATAAAGTGTAGAATGCTTTAGAAGTGTTGGGCACGTAGATATTTCTAGAAGCATGGCATCTGTGTAAAAGTGAACAGCCACTTATATTGATTCTTGTTCTTGTAAGGCCCTTGCACAATAGTGTCGCCATCATCACACAACAATTATTGTTTCTGTAAATCTCAATCTCATATGATTTGGTAAATTCATCTGGCTTGAAGGCCTAGATTTAATTCTTCAAAATGGCCTTCAGATGCTTAAAGGGATATGAAACCCAAATGTTTTCTTCCATGATTCAGATAGAGCAGGCAATTTTAAGCAACTTTCTAAATTACTTCTATTATAATTTTTTCTTCATTTTCTTTGGTATCTTTATTTGAAAAGCAGAAATGTAAGCTTAGGAGCCGGCTCATTTTTAGTTTAGCACCTGGGTAGCACTTGCTGATTGATGATTAAATGTAGCCACCAATCAGCAAACGCCACCCAGGGTGCTGAACCAGAAATGGGCTGGCTCCTAAGCTTACCTTCCTGATTTTCAAATAAAGATACCAAGAAAGTAAATAGAAAGTTGCATGTTCTTTCTGAATCATAAAATAAAAATTTGTGTTTTGTGTTCCTTTTCACAGATGGGTTATCAAAGTGTTTTCAAATTCATTCTCGCTCTAATCCATTCATCCCACAACAGCACAGTTAGCTGATGGTTTTCTAATGTATTCGGCCAATGTTAATACCCCCATATCATTTGCATGGGGATAATTTTATTAATACTATTCCAATCAATGGGATCTTTTTAAAATTGGTTTTTAATTTTGAAATTAAAAATGCTGTTTTGAGTGTATTTCTTTGCTTTTTGATTGGCTGTTTTCAATGTTCAAGTTCTTTTATATGCTTGTTTCACATGTTAAAGGGATATGAAACCCCAAAAAATTATTTTGTGATTCAGACAGAGCATACTATTTTAAAAAAAGTTTTCGGTTATTATGAAATTTGTTTTGTTCCTATGATATTCTTTGTTGAAGAGATACCTAGGTAGGCATCTGGAGCACTAAAGGGCAGGGCATAGTGCTGCAATCTAGTGCTCTTGCAAGTGGATATCATTCTTGCAAAACTGCTGCCATATAGTGTTCTAAAAATGGGCTGGCTCCTAAGCATATGTCCCTGATTTACAACAAAAGAATGAAGAAAATTTGATAGAAGTAAATTAGAAAGTTGTTTAAAATTGCATACTCTATCTGAATCATGAAAGAACATTTTTTGGTTTTATATCCCTTTAATAAACTAGATAATTTTTGTTAAATTAAAAGTTGAAATTTTAGTTCAGATGACATTTTTAAACTATATACACAAACTAATTACACTTATGAAACTATTAATATATGAATTAAAATGAAGAGTTTGTGGTTTAAATATGTAAATTATAAAATTAAGTAAAATAATATGAAATAATTGCACACATAGGTCTCCATTTATCCAGGCAGACATTGCTCACTCTCAGGAACCTCATTCACCTGGTATCAAGCAGGGGCTGTCAGTCATCCCTATCGGATTAGATCGGGATGATTTAAATCCGCAAAACTTTAGGTGGAGGAGAGGCTAAGTAGCTATAGATAATTAACTAGTGCTTGAGGCTATATGGGACCCATATTATTAATTAATATTAATGTTTAAATAAAAAATGCTTTTAATATTGTTGTTGGGGTCTACCTAGAATTCACTAATGATTTTTATGGGTACTGCTGGTTATAAAGTTTACATGTGAACAATAATCTATTTCATTACTATGTATAGTTTAAAAGATTTTACCAGCTTTATACACTCTTGTCTTCTAGCATTTGCATAGGTTTAGATATGTTCAGTGTCATAGCTTGCAGTTAAATATTCTGTAGAACTGTAATGGCACCAATAGTAAATTAAAGGGACAGTCTAGTCCAAAATAAACTTTCATGATTCAGATAGAGAATCTAATTTTAAACAATTTTCCAATTTACTTTTATCACCAATTTTGCTTTGTTCTCTTGGTAATCTTAGTTGAAAGCTAAACCAAGGAGGTTCATATGCTAATTTCTAAGCCCTTGAAGGCCGCCTCTTCTCTCAGGGCATTTTGAAAGTTTTTCACCACTAGAGGGTGTTAGTTCATGTGTGTCATATAGATAACACTGTGCTCATGCACGTGGGGTTCAGGTGAGCCTGCTCTGATTGGCTAAAATGGATGTCTGTCAAAAGAACTGAAATAAGGGGGCAGTTTGCAGAGGCTTAGACACAAGGAAATCACAGAGGTAAAAAGTGTATTATTATAACTCTGTTGGTTGTGCAAAACTAGAGAATGGGTAATAAAGGGATTATCTATCTTTTTAAACAATAAAAATTCTGGTGTTGACTGTCCCTTTAATGATTGCATGCATTTGACAAAACCTAGTTTGTAGGCAAAATGTCCAATCACGTTGCAACAAATTCATAGGGAACGTACAACATAGCGCGTTCCTTGTTGTACCACACCTCAATACTCTCAGCAGTAAGCTGGAGAGCTATACAAGATAAGATCTTAAATGGACAGTCTACTCAAAAATTTGTATTGTTTAAAAAAATAATCAATTTATTACCCATTCCTCAGTTTTATACAACAAACACAGTCATATTAATATACTTTTTACATCTGTGATTACCTTGTATCTAAGCCTTCTTAGACTGGTTCCTTATATCAGTTCTATTTACAGTCTTGCATTTTAGGCAATTTGTGCAGATTAATGAATAACTCCACAGGAGTGAGCACAATGTCATCTATATACCACACATGAATGAGCACTCATGAGCAGTGTCTTGCTGTGAAAAGCCATAAAAATGCCCTGAGATAAAGGTGGTCTGCAGGGGCTTAGAAACAGGCAGAAATGTAGATGTTTAAATGTTATAAAGTATATTAATATAACAATGTTGGTTGTGCAAAGCTGGGGAATGGGTAGTAAAGGCATTATCTATCTTTTTAAACAAGAACAATTTTGGAGTAGGCTGTGCCTTTAAGAATGGATATATTTGGTCTTTTAGACAAAAGAGTTTGATCTGATATATTTTATACATCGCACTCTACCCTGGAGTGTAGATGGGCACTGCAGTAAGGATAATAATAGATTCTTCATTCTCATGTTGCTGTATTAAAGGGCAAGTCAACCCATTATTTATAAGAACTTATTTCAATTTTATTATAATAGCATATTAAATTAAAGTGTAGCCCATTTTTTATGCAAATACAGTTTTATTGTAAAAAGACTTAAGAACGGATCTAAAATGAAGCCCTTGCCGACAAACACACATTGCGCATGCGCGAAATACGTGCACAAGCTGAATCGACAATGTTCTTTTCAGCTGACTATTCATCAGGAAAGGAGAGGAAAGGTAATCATTTCAAAACCGCCGGATAACTAGTAAGTCTTTTTACAAGAAAACTGTATTTATAGCAAAAGTGGGCTACAGTTTATCTTAATATTCTATTATAACAAAATCGAAATAAGTTCTTATAAATTTTGGGATAACTTCCCCTTTAATTTACCTCTATTTATTAATCAATACAACAATACATATCGCTCTTTAATTTATCTCTATTAACCCATAAAACAATACATCATGCTCATTATCCCTTTTACAAATGCACCAACTATCACCTAGATTACGAGTTTTGCGCTAAACAGGGTGCAAAACTAACGCCAAAAAATGTGCATTATTGCACTCTCCGTAGTGCTGCCATTACTTGTGGTGTGCGTTATGGTGCATTACGCTCCATACCGCACCAAAGCCAAGGGCTGAGCTTACGTGCTTGTGCACGCTTTCCCCCATAGACATATTAACCCCTAAACCTCCAGCACCCCACATCGTAACTACTAAACTAAACTTATTAACCCCTAAACCGCTGCCCCCCCCCCCACATCGCAAAACACTAAATTAATCTATTCACCCGCCTGGATGAAGACTTCTCGGCGCCTGGATGAAGATGGATGACCGGACTTCAGGAACCATGAGTAGATTTTATGGGGTTAGTTTTGGGGGGGGGGTTCAATTTTTTAAGATTAGGGCTTTGGGCAATTGTAAAAGAGCTGAATGCCCTTTTAAGGGCAGTATTCTTAATATGGGAAGAGTCCACAGCTGCATTCCTTACTTGTGGGAAATACTGAACCTGGCCACCAGGAGGAGGCACACCAGCCAAAGGCTTAAATACCTCCCCCACTTCCTCATAACCCCAGTCATTATTTGCCTTTCGTCACAGGAGGTTGGCAGAGAAGTGTCAGAAGATTTCAGAGCAGTCTCTTATGGAGGGTAATACTATTCAAGATGGGACTGAATTTTTAAGTAGTCCTGTCAGCATGGATGAAAGTTAGAGTCTGGAGATGCAGGGAGAGTCTTTCTGCGAAACCATCCCGACTCATATTAACAGCTCCATAAGCAATCAGCGTTGACAAGTTTCGCTGCTTGCTTTCTCTTCTCAAGTCCATGTCAGAAGCGATGCTACTATCTGTCACACTTGACGGGTCATGTTACTGTTCCATGGCATAGATTCTGGTAAGATTGTTTCATTTTTTATGCATGTATGATAATGCAAGAAGACAGGGTCACAGTGTGACTCCTTTTATCTGTATAGAATTAAGGGTTAATATCTCCTGAGGGGGATTATTGAACAGTGGGGAATAATCTTTTATGTTTATTTGATTTTATGCTGCTTTTATTTGTGAGATGTTATGGGCTCATAGGCTGTTATGAAATATACAGGTTTCACTTTCAGTTTGAAAGCTGTGCAGCTTACAAGTTTGGTGTGCTTTTTCTCATTGTGCAGTTTTCATTCCCTCTTTCCTGACCGGGTGTTTATCAGAGAGGAGTCATAAATCTCTGTACTGTCTGGGTCATAGGAGGTGGGGAATGCCCCAGTCATTGGGGTATGAGTCCTGTTTTTGTGAATAAAATAAGATTGTTTTATTTTCTATAGTTCTCCGCTTATTGCACTAGCGAAGGAGGATTCTGTAACTTTAGAGGGTACTCCCTCTATTCCTAAAGAGAAATTCCTGTTTTTATAGTGAGGAGGCCTTAGATCCGCCCTCTGAATTATGTTCCATATGGCTTGATAATGTGATAATATCAAACATGTTTGATACCACTGAGCCGTCCACCTCTGAGGAGTTGTCATCCAGTGATATGCGTACCCTACATTCTTCTCTCTCTACACATGCAGTTTCCTGTAAGCACTGCTGATCCTCCATCTGGAGGGGGCCATTTTTCACCAGGCGTTACTGCGCAGTTCAGAAGGCGGTGTCTGTAGCCTTTAATGCTTTACCTTGCCCTGCCAAACACAAGCGAAAGGTTACATATTGCATTCCTTCCCAGAGTACATCAGATATTTTATTGGATTTAACTGATATGGTTATTCAAGGATGAAGTTCTTTCTGAGACTTTAGAGTATGAACATTCTGGGTCGGAGTCTTCTGCTTCTAAACCTCCGGCTGCGGAGGAAACAGAGTTTAGTTTTAGGAATGTGCGCTTTCTTCTAAAGGAAGTTTTTGGCGAATTCAGAGATTCCAGAGGCCAAATTGCCTGATGAACCTTTGATTCCTAAATTGGATAGAGTTTGAGGACAGGGTGGTACCTTATCCTTCCCTGCTCCTGTTAGATAGCGAACATTATTAAGAATGAATGGGACAGGATTGGATTTCTTTTTCCCCTCTTCTCCCATTAACAAATTGTTCCCGGTCCTGGACTCTCTATGAAGTTGTGAGGTTCCGTCCCTAGAAGGTTTCAGCTTTTTCTGCTCAGGCTCATCGGACTTTGGCTGAAGTCATGGTCTGCGGATACGACTTCTAAGCCTAGACTTCTTTCCCTCCCCTTTCAGGGAATGATTTTGTTTGGTCCAGGTCTGGACTCAATTATCTCCACGGTCACAGGGGGCAAGGGTGCCCTCCTACCGCAAGTGAATATGAACTAGTCTAAGGGCCAATTTTTGTTCTTTTTGTTCTGATAAAGCCCATGTCAGCAGTCCTCCGCTAGTTCAGAGGAAAACAAGAGCACTTGGATGCCGGCTCAGTCCTGGAATAAATCCAAGCAAGGCAAGAAGCCCACCAAGTCTAAGTCGGCATGAATGGGTGGTCCCCGATCCTCTTCTAGATTGTGTAGGGGCAGTCTGTTGCTCTTTTTAGTCCTTGGGTCCTGGAGGTCTTAGCTCAGGGTTACAAGATAGGTTTCAAGTCTCAGCCTTCCAAGGGCAGATTCCTCCTCTCTCTCCTGTCTTCCTGACCAGAATGGAGGAGTGCCTTTCTGGGGTGTGTACGGGATTTGTCCTCTTAGGAGGTATAGTCCCAGTGCCTATCGCAGTGAGAGGTTTGGGATACTAATCAAACCTTTTTGTGGTCCTGAAGAAGGAGGGAACTTTCTGTCCGATTCTAGACCTAAATTGCTTAAACAAGTTTTAAAAAGTCAACTCGTTTTAGATGGAGACAATAGGTCCTTTCTTCCCCTAGTTCGAGAAGGGCAGTTCATGACCACGATAGATCTGAAGGATTCTCCCTTCACGTACCAATCCTCAGGGACCATTTCCAGTTCCTAAGGTTTGCGTTCCTGGACCAGCACTTCCAGTTTATTGCACTTCAGTTTGGTCTAGCTACGGCTCCAAGAAATTTTTCGAAGAGTGGACCATTCGGAATCTCTCCTCTGTCTTCTTCGATCCCATGGATGGAAAATAAATAGAGAGAGTTCTCTTGTATCAAGTACCAGGATAGAATTCATTGGTACTATATTAGAATGGGAATATTCTAACAGACCAGAGACGTTGCAAGCTAGCTTCAACATGTCTTGCTTTCCAGACCTCCTTAAGGCCATCTGTGGCTCGGTGTATGAAGGTGATTGGTGTCATGGTGTCCAGCATGGACATCATTCCTTTGCCAGGTTTCACCTCAGACTGTTGCAACTGCGCATGCTGAAGCAGTGGAACGGCGATCATCGGATCTGTCTCAACAGATATCTCTGGACATTCACGCTCTCTTGGTGTTTTTGTCCGGATCACTTGTCCTGAGGGACGTCCGTCTTAAGACCATCCTGGGTGATTGTGACTACGGTTGCGAGTCTGTCAGGATGGGGAGCTGTTTGGGGTGCCAGGGAGGCATAGGGCCTTGGACTCAGAAGGAAAGCTCCCTCACAATCTCATTTTGGATCTTCAGGCAATTTACAATGCTCCGAAGGCTTGGCTTTTGCTGGGTTTGTCCCAGTTTATCAGATTCCAATCAGACAATATAACCTTGGTGGCTTACATCTACCATCAGGGGGGAACGAGAAGCTCCATAGCTATGAGGGAAGTATCTCTGATTTTGCAGTTGGCTGAGACCCCCGTTTGTCCTCTGTCAGCGATCCATATTCCGGGTGTGAACAACTGGGAAGCATTTTCCTCAGCAGACAATCCTTTCATCCGGGGGAATAGTCTCTCCATCCCGGGTGTTTGCGGAGATTTGCAAGAGGAGAAACTTATGAAGTCTCAATACCAAGATACCCAGATATGGGACAAGGTACAGGGATCCTCAGGCAGAGCTTTAGTGGCGCCTTGGAGGTTCAATCTAATTTATCTTTCCGGCCGTTACCACTACTTCCTAGTGTAGTGGCTCAAATCAAGCAGGCGTCAGTGATTCTGATTGCTCCATCTTGGTCGCGAAGGATATGGTTTGCAGATCTAGTGGGGATGTCATAATCTCCTCCATGGAAGTTACCTTGTCGCAGGGATCTGCTGACCAAGGTCTCTTTGTTCATCATTGTCTAGATTATATGAGTCTAACTGCGTGGAAATTGACTGCTTAGTCCTAGCCAAGAGAGGGTTTTCTGAGAGAGTTATTTTTACTTTAATTCGAGCTTGTAAGCTGGTTGCTCGTCGCATCTATCATAAGTTGTGGAGGACCTACTGATTCTGTTCTCCAGGATGAACTGGAGAAGGGCTTTTCTGCTAGTCCCCTGAGGGGACAGTTTTTCGGCCCTTTCTGTGTTACTGCACAAGAGGTTCGCTGAGCCTCCAGATGTGCAGTCTTTTGTTAAGGCTCTGCTAGGATCAGGCCTGTGTTTAGATCTAATTCTCTTCTTTGGAGTTTAAATCTTGTTCTTAAAGTTTTGCAACAGGCTCCCTTGGAGCCTATGCATGAAGTAGACAATAAATTGTTGTCTTGGAAGGTTTCTTTTCTACTGGCTATTGCTTCTGCGCACAGAGTATCTGTGATTGCTGCCTTGCAATGCGTCCCTCCTTATCTGGCTTTCCATGCTGATAAGGCTGTTCTACGAACCAAGTTAGGTTTTCTTCCTAAGGTTGTGTATTTTCGCAAAATAAATCAAGAGATTGTGGTTCTTTTCTTATGTCCTAATCCTTTGTCGAAGGAACGTTTATAACGTAATTCTGGATGTGGTTTGTGCCTTGAAGTTCTATCTTCAGGCAACGATGGAATTTAGACGAACTTCTTTCGCTGTTAGTTCTCCTTTCCAGGAAGCGTAGGGGTCAGAGGGCCTTTTCGGCTTCCTTATCTTTTTGGCTGAGGAGTGTCTTCCATTTAGCATAGAGTCAGTGGGACATAAGCTTCCTCTGAGGATTATTGTTTATTCTACAAGAGCAGTGGTTTCCTCTTGAGCCTTCAAAAATGAGGCCTCTATGGATCAGATTTGTAAGGCGGCAACCTGGTCCTCCTTACATACTTTTTCTAAATTTTAAAAGTTTGATGTTTTTGCTTCTGCTGAAGCAGCCTTCAGGAGAAAGGTTTTGCAGGCTGTGATGCCCTCTGGTTAGGGTCCGCCTCTCTTTTTTTCCCTCCCGTTAGCATTCCATGTACTCTAGAGCTTGGGTATATGTTCCCCACAAGTAAGGAATGCAGCATATTAAGAAAGAAAACATAAATTATGACTTACCAGATAATTTCCTTTCCTTCTGTATGGGAAGAGTCCACAACTCCCGCCCGTGTTCTCTGATGGGCGGCCCTAAATTTAAATTTATTCTTCTGGCACCTGTTACACCCTGATGTTTTCTCCTACTGTTCCTTGTTCCCTCAGCAGAATGACTGGGGTTATGAGTAAGTGGGGGAGGTATTTAAGCCTTTGGCTGGGGTGTCTTTGCCTCCTCCTGGTGGCCAGGTTCAGTATGTCCTACAAGTAAGGAATGCAGCTGTGGACTATTCCCATACAGAAGGAAAGGAAATTATCTGGTAAATAATAATTTATGTTTTTAAGGGCAATGCGCATACAAATGTCCCTTTAGGGGCAATGGGTGGTTTAGGATTTTTTAGAGTTAGGTTTTTTTATTTTGGGGGGTTGGTTGGGTGGGGGGTTTACTTTTAGAGAGGGACTTAGTAATTTTTAAGGTAAAATAGCTTTTTAACTTAGGGCAATGCCCTACAAAAGGCCCTTTTAAGGGCTATTGGTAGATTATTGTAGGTTAAGGGGTGTTTTTATCTTGGGGGGCTTTTTTATTTTTATAGGGCTATTAGATTAGGTGTAATTGTTTTTATCTTTGATAATTTTTTCATTTATTATTTTTGTAATCTTAGAGGTTTTTTTTCTGGAATTTAGTGTTTATTATTTTTTGTAATTTTAGATTTTTAATTTTTTTTTGTAGTGTTAGGTTTTGTAAATTTTTAATTTAGGTTTTTAGTTGGTAGTATTTTTTATTTTATTAGAATAATTATGTTAGGTTAATTTATAGTTTAATCTTAGTTTTTTTTTATTTCACAGGTAAGTTTTTATTTTTTTTTAAGAATAGTTATATTGAAATTTTAATTTATAGTTAGGGGGGGGTGTTAGGTTTAGGGGTTAATAAGTTAGTGTTTTGCTATGTGGGGGACGGCGGTTTAGGGGTTAATAGATTTATTTAGGCGTCGGGGAGTGGCTGATTAGGGCTAAATAACTTTTTATTAGTGTCAGCAATGTCCGGAGTGGCGGTTTAGGGGTTAAAAGGTTTTTATAGTGTCGGCAATGTCGGGGGGGTGGCGGATTAGTGTTCAATAGGTTTATTTAATAGTGGCGATGTGGGTGGGTGGCAGATTAGGAGTTGATACATTTAATATAGTGTTTGCGATGCAAGAGGGCGGAGGGGTTAATGGGTAATTTATGGGTGTTAAATACTACGAACTGGAAACTCTGTGACTATATGTCACAGATAACCTATAGGAGGCGCTTACTTAACAGGTGGTGTGGGTGACCCTAGTGTAAATATGTAATAATAAACCCATATAAAATTAATAAAAGCAAAACTAAAATAAAGAATTACTATAGAATTAATACATAAATTGTTGAAATCAAATATGAACTTAATTATTATGATATGTAAATACAAACATGAAAATACAAAAATATATATGTAAAAATACACACGTTACACTGGAAGGTGTCCAATATAAACTGTGCAAATAAAAAGTCCCAAAATAAGTCCGTCTGAGAAAGGGGAAAGTGGAAAAGGCAGCTCTCGGTCTTCACTTCACAAGTAATGTAATTTTCTTATATGGACAACTGTAAAAAACAGAAACAGAGGCGCCACGTGTGTAGATCAATAGATACCAAGACGTGAATCTGGACAAGACACAGGATACTCACAAACGTGATGGCACTCTCTTGTGCCTGTTAGAGGCAGGCTGGTATTCTAAACAGCAAACCAGCTGGCTGTGTATACGAGTCCCCGTCGTGATGTCCTGGAAAGGTGGATGTCCTGCAAGGCAGTCCTTGCCTGGATGGTATCCTAAAGGTTGGAACAAGGGAGAAAGGCTAAACAGCCTTTGGGTTACTTGGAAGAGATTGATGCACACACCAGACTTAGTGAATCATAAAACTAGCATTTATTATACAGAATAAAATAGCCAGTAATGTAGCACATTACAGCTGGTGTGTTAAAATCAAATCTCTTATGGTATATAGAGAAGTAAAACGACGCGTTTCTCGGGGGTAACCCCGTTTCCTCAGGCTTGTATGCTCTATCTATGTCTTAATCACCCTTAAATAGGCCTAAGTAACCACATGTTTACAATAAACACTCCCCTTCCTTCCTTTGCTTAAACCAATAAGAACCTTCCTTTCCCCTCACTCCCACTTGTTGCAGCAATTAGTTATTATTTACTAGATATATTTGTAATTGAGGGTGTACTACTTGTGCCTTAAGGTTCGTGTTATATATACAAATGATCTTGAGGTTTGTTAACAAAATTATTTATGCGATCGTGTAGAAAGTTACAACCGGGATTATATAAACAAATCCTGTGATGTATGTCTAACCCACCAATGATGGCGAAGAACTATGGGGCTTGTCTTAAAATCTGAATCCGATTGGTGGGAGTCTGTTTGTCAATGAACTACATTTCCCATGATTCATGTGAACTCATTTTGTGGGTGTGTACTGCACCGATTCTGTATCCACCGCCGTCAGCTAGACGTCAGCGTAACAGATAGTGATTTTCATTGCTCAATGCAGGTACACACCCATGAATCTAATAGGTTGGTATGGCGTAAGCAGACTGACGTCAAGTTAACCGGCAATGTTCAATATAAGAAAACAATCAATAATGGACTCAATATTATGCCCAAAAAAGTTTGGATGACCAATGGCAATGGCTGTATGCGTGATAATAAATATGTATATATGAAAACGGTATGCAATAAAAATTAATGTATACGGAACACCAGTGTTGTAAAACTATATTCTAAATTCTAAAGACAGGGACCCACTCCTAACTGTCCTTCTTAGCTTGTGTGATTAAGTGACAATATCTCTATGTTTGGTAATGTGCACTGGTGTACCAAACGCATTGCCTAGATTAATGTGACTATGTCTGTGTGTATTTTTATATACCCTATAAATATCCGAGATAGTAATCTCTGGACATGGGGATAGTGAAATTAGAATAGGAAAAAACTTTTTAACAATATTTTGTAAAAATAAGTAATATATAATATATGTGTGTCCATATCGTGTTAACGATGTGTATAGTGAATGTCAGCGAAATTAAATTATTAAAAATATTATGTGATTGTTTAGTGCTGCTAACGAATGCCTATAAAATTAAGTGCAAACGTACAAACATCAACACCTGCATCACTGATCTCATTGGTTACCACATTTTTATTATTTTATCTTATATTATATTAACACGTTTGCACTTAATTTTATATTGTTAAAAAGTTTTTTCCTATTCTAATTTCACTATCCCCATGTCCAGAGATTACTATCTCGGATATTTATAGGGTATATAAAAATACACACAGACACAGTCACATTAATCTAGGCAATGCGTTTGGTACACCAGTGCACATTACCAAACATAGAGATATTGTCACTTAATCACACAAGCTAAGAAGGACAGTTAGGAGTGGGTCCCTGTCTTTAGAATTTAGAATATAGTGTTACAACACTGGTGTTCCGTATACATTAATTTTTATTGCATACCGTTTTCATATATACATATTTATTATCACGCATACAGCCATTGCCATTGGTCATCCAAACTTTTTTTGGGCATAATATTGAGTCCATTATTGATTGTTTTCTTAGATTGAACATTGCCGGTTAACTTGACGTCAGTCTGCTTACGCCATACCAACCTATTAGATTCATGGGTGTGTACCTGCATTGAGCAATGAAAATCACTATCTGTTACGCTGACGTCTAGCTGACGGCGGTGGATACAGAATCGGTGCGGTACACACCCACAAAATGAGTTCACATGAATCATGGGAAATGTAGTTCATTGACAAACAGACTCCCACCAATCGGATTCAGATTTTAAGACAAGCCCCATAGTTCTTCGCCATCATTGGTGGGTTAGACATACATCACAGGATTTGTTTATATCATCCCGGTTGTAACTTTCTACACGATCGCAAAAATAATTTTGTTAACAAACCTCAAGATCATTTGTATATATAACACGAACCTTAAGGAACAAGTAGTACACCCTCAATTACAAATATATCTAGTAAATAATAACTAATTGCTGCAACAAGTGGGAGTGAGGGGAAAGGAAGGTTCTTATTGGTTTAAGCAAAGGAAGGAAGGGGAGTGTTTATTGTAAACATGTGGTTACTTAGGCCTATTTAAGGGTGATTAAGACATAGATAGAGCATACAAGCCTGAGGAAACGGGGTTACCCCCGAGAAACGCGTCGCTTTACTTCTCTATATACCATAAGAGATTTGATTTTAACACACCAGCTGTAATGTGCTACATTACTGGCTATTTTATTCTGTATAATAAATGCTAGTTTTATGATTCACTAAGTCTGGTGTGTGCATCAATCTCTTCCAAGTAACCCAAAGGCTGTTTAGCCTTTCTCCCTTGTTCCAACCTTTAGGATACCATCCAGGCAAGGACTGCCTTGCAGGACATCCACCTTTCCAGGACATCACGACGGGGACTCGTATACACAGCCAGCTGGTTTGCTGTTTAGAATACCAGCCTGCCTCTAACAGGCACAAGAGAGTGCCTTCACGTTTGTGAGTATCCTGTGTCTTGTCCAGATTCACGTCTTGGTATCTATTGATCTACACATGTGGCGCCTCTGTTTCTGTTTTTTACAGTTGTCCATATAAGAAAATTTATGGGTGTTAGTGTACTTTTTAACAGTTTAGTAATGAGTTTTGTGAAACATTTTTGTTTCCCAAATCCATAACTACTGCTCTCAGATGGCGGTATGGATCGCATCCGTATAGGCTGTAACGCAAGCATTTTAGCCCGACCGAACAACCTGTAATACGGCGCTATGTAAAATCCCAAACTCAAACATAATTTTTTTGAGTGCGAAATGGACGTTGCGTTACAGGCTAAAATGCTTGCGGTATAGCTATAACGCTGCGACTCGCAATATGCGTTCCTTGCCATTCCAGCATAATGGCCAATTTTTCAGTGCTAAAAGCCGTACCGCAAAACTCTAATCTAGCCGTAAATAAATTATGTTTTAAAAATCATTCATAACATGTTTTACAGATATCTTAGCAGCCATGAGATGAAGCTCAAGTATATTGCTGATAAAACGTTATTATAGTGAGAGGATGATCACATTTTGGGGGCACAAAGAGGGAATTTGCGACTATGCAGGGGGGGACATGCCTAACTAGCCCCCAGCTGAAGGTCTGATATGGACATAAAACATACAGAGGTACAGAGGCCGCATGCAATGAGGTCTGATCTGAAGTCCCATGTGGAATAGCATTTTACCCAAATTATCCAGTATTTTTATTGAGTACTGTCAGCAACACAAGACATTAATTGTAGGTTGTATGACAAGTGATTGCTTGTTGATGAAATAGCATTAAATATTCCATTGTGCTATACAAGACCAAAGGCTAAAGAACAGTGCTTTTCTGTTTCATCTGGCCCCATCATACGTTAAGACAGCCAGTTTAGGAGATATTTTATATCAGTAATTAACAAAGATATTGTTTTGCTTTCCAGAACACATACTTGAAGTCTGTTCTACTTATATGCAAGAAAACCACTTGGTCTCTGCCATTTTAGGTAAAGCTTTGTGCAGGGTCACCAAGCTAAAATAAACAGAGTGTGCATCTTTAGTTTGTGCCAGGTATGTGGTGCAGTGAATTACTCCGTAAAACATTTCAAACAAACAATTCATTTTCTTTGTTTTCAGAATTCCCGTCAAGCTTTCTTTGAACAAGTAATAATATTGTTATTTTTAACTTTCCATATGACAGTGCAGTGATTCTAATTATCTAAGTCTTGCCTGTAAATTATCTATTTTATAATTAAACTTTATTTGCATATTTATATAGTAATATATATTAAAGCCTGTAGAAATGCTATGCATTATTTATTGATGAAAAAATGCCATTTTTAAATACATTAAATTAGCAAGACAAATATAATGAACTCAAATTTGTGCTAATTACTGTGAGCCAATTATTCAAGTTAAAGGACCATTACAGTGATAGCATGACATTTTCTAATTTATTAAAGCATGTCATTTTATCATTAGCAATGTTTAGGGTGACCATATTGATGCTTTAAAAAAGGGACACATAAGAAAAATATCATATGTTTTGTATAAGAGCTCTGACATATGTATTTTTCATATGTGTCCCTTTTTAAAGCGGCAAGCACAATAAGAGGAAAACAATTTTAGAGTCCACTGTCCCTTTAAACTATGGCTGCACTATTGTGCAGTCAAAACAACTTAAAACATCTAATGCACTGTATTTGTTGTATTAATATATGCTTGATAGTATAGTATTGTTCAATGATCAAAAGATTACACCTTAAAGGGATAGTATACTCAAAATTAAAATTTCATGATTCAGATAGAACCTGCAATTTTAAGCAACTTTCTAATTTACTCCTATTATCAAATTATCTTTGTTATTTTGGTATCTTAATTTTAAAAAGCTAAAATGTAAGCTTAGAAGCCGGC